>NC_081405.1:689806817-690110567 GCF_030272615.1 Cryptomeria japonica | reverse complement strand
AACTAGTCTAGCACGTCATCTACCCCCCGATCTTGCTGATCAGTATTTCGGGAAGGTAGGAAACACACTAGAGGAGGAACATCCAACACAGCAGATGGAGCTATCACAAGATCCAAACAAGGGCTATGTTCATATCCCAAGCCGCGGTGTTCTTGTCTAAGAGCTAGGATAAGTGCTTTAGAAAATGCGTTAGATAAATGGTTATCAACATCAACATATTCATATTCACTATTAGAATGAACAGGAATAACATTTTCATCATGAATAACATTTTCATCTATATCATCATGAAGATTTATAAAAATAGGATCTTTAACTCACACAAGATCAAGACCATCATGCATCTTATGTTTAGGAGATTTCGGCTCAATCGTCGGCTGAGGAGAAAATGGAATAATACTAGCTGAAGGTGTTTTTGGGGATTGCAAAGTTTGAGAAGCAGCTGCCTGAGCTCTAAGACGACGCTTTCGTCAGCGTTCACGTGCAGAACGATTTCGTCTAGTCTTAGTAGGAAGTTGAGAAGATTGAGGAGGAGGAATGTTCTCATCCTTATCACTTGGGTGTTTAGGTTGTGGTCTCTTAGGTTGAACAATAGGAGAAGAGGAAGCTCTCTTCTCTCCATAAGAGGAAGGAGGAGGAACTGCTCCATATAAGGGAGGAATATTTGGTTTAGGAAGGAGACCAAGTCCATCATGACGAGGAGGTATAGGTCTACTTTTAGAAAGCTTATTAGATATAGACATAGTCACATCCATAGGGATGGGTTGGGAATCTTCTTGAGGAAAGACATTAGTTTTATCTCTCAAAGGAAGAACTTCCTTCTCAAGAATGATAGGAATGTCAAGTTTGGGTGTTCTAGGTTCACTTAGAGAAAGGATCATATCTTTTTTCCACTTTTGATAAGATTTGAAAAGATGATCACTTCGCAGTGGAAGAGATTGGAATTGTTTAGGCCAAAAGT
Source organism: Cryptomeria japonica (assembly GCF_030272615.1). Taxonomy (NCBI): domain Eukaryota; kingdom Viridiplantae; phylum Streptophyta; class Pinopsida; order Cupressales; family Cupressaceae; genus Cryptomeria; species Cryptomeria japonica. The sequence goes on along the minus strand of NC_081405.1, from coordinate 690,109,606 downwards.
AATCAATAGGAACGCTAGAAGTTCTTGCAGCTGGTTTAAAGAGACTATGATTGACAGTAACAAGTTCACCATTATGGGGAAATTTCAAGCACTTGTGAATAGGAGAAGCAATAGCTTTCATGGAAGATAGCCAAGGATAGCCTAGCTTCACACGAAATTGTTCGGATGATGGAATAATAGTAAAATCCACATCAAGGGATTTGTTATGGACCTCAATAGGTAATGTAATAGAACCAATTGCAGGAGAAGAAAATGCATCAAATAATTTCACAACCACATTTGTTTCGTCATAGATCACTTGATTCAATTGCAAAGTAAAAAGAAATTCTTCAGTAATAATATTAACCATACAAGAAGGATCAATAAGCACTCCACGACAAGGTGTATTCTTGACTTTTGCAACTATATATAAAGGACCATCAGGTGCCCTGATAGTTTCACTAGAATCAAAGGTGATGGAAGGTTCTTTAGGGATTTTCTGCTGCTTCACAAAGTTAATCACATTCGGAGTCATAGACACAAGATCATCAGGTGAGACAGAGGAATCATTAGTATCAATCGCATTAGAGGTATGAGAAGGTAATGGATCAGTGAAAATCTTAAGATTTTGGTTAGGAGGAGCTACAGATGTGTTGCCTTTATCATCCACACCAGAAACAAAGATAGTATTATTATCAATCAAATCTTGAATTTTACCCTTTAAAGCAAAACATTTTTCAGTATCATGCCCAGGATGACGATGAAATTGACAAAAAGATTTGTTATAAAAATAGGGTGAATTAATCTTTGTAGGATCTATTTGCCTTATAGGAGGAAGAGTAAGTACATTTTTTTCCAATAACTTATTCATAATACTATGCAATGATTCATTCAAAGGGGTAAACTTTCTTTCTTTCTTGAAAAATTTAGAAATAGGAGGCACACCTGATGCTGCATTCACATTGTTGTTGATGATGTTTTCATTGAATTTAATGGACTCTCTGTTCGGTTTAAACTTCCCAAATGGTTGTTGACTACTATCAGCCTTATCACTCGGAGTCATAGGATTTGCTTGTTCCATTTGACTCACAGTCAGTTGATAATTGTGAAGAGTTGTGCACAACTGTTGGAAAGAAGTAAACTCAGAAAACAGGAGTTTTTCTCTAATATCTTTTTGTAAATTAGAAATAAAGATTCTTTGAATATCATTGTCAGGCACTGGAAAGGAAATTTGAGCATACAAATGCTTATATCTACCAATGAAATCAGTCACTTTTTCTTTAACACCTTGTTTACAATGCATTAAATCAATCAAAGTAACCTTAGGACTTATATTGTTTTGAAATTGTTGAATGAAAGCATTTGCAAGTTGTTCGAAAGAAGAAATAGAATAAGAAGGCAACGAGCAATACCATTGTAGGGCTTTATCTCTTAATGTTCTAGTAAACAGTTTTGCAAGCAACCTTTGGTCATAAGCAAAATCAGTACATATTGTTTGAAATGTCTTAACATGTGTTAGAGGATCACCCTTACCATTATAAAGCTCCAAATGCGGAATTTCAACATGTTTAGGGGGGATAGCTCGAACAATGTCAAGAGAAAGAGGGCTCGCAACATCAAATGTGGGCACACTAAAATTAGATTGATTCATAGAGGCAATTTGTTGCTGTAAAGAAGAGACAGTTTGTGCAAGATTGTTAATGGTCGCTTCAGTCGAAGAGTTCATATTAGATGTGTTAGATTGTGATGGAGGTGTTATGTTATTGAAAGAAGGTAGAGAGTAAGGTGGTGGGACACTATGATAGTTAGTCATAGGAGATGATTGGAAAGGAGGAACACTACAAGGAGGAATGGAATGATTAAATGAATTGCCCCCTTGCGTCATGTTCATTTGTGGAGATATAATAGGGACACTCATTGAAGGAATGAATGAAGAAGTCAGATTGAATGAAGGAAGAGGGTTGATTGAAGAAGAAGGATTGCCCCCATGTCTGGTGATCATAGGAGGAATGTCTTATGTTGAAGTAGTCATTATGCTTGATGTAAAAGTAGGTATACTAGCAATAGGAGTCGTCAAAGGAATAGAATGATTAACTTGAGTAGGAGGTTGTGTATAACCTAAAGTTTCGGCACAACTCTTCATAGGCATCACATTCGAATCCACAATGTGTGCAATACCACGCAAAATATCAATTCCATTCTTATCACTTTGAACCATACGTTTCAGACCCTCAATAAATGAAAGAGCTTCGCTATCAGGGTATTCTTGAGACATCCATTGTCGAAAATCATCAAATTGGTTATCCAATTTTGAAAGTTGTTCTACAGAAACCTCATGGAGAGCTTCTTCATCATTAAGAAAATTAGAGGAATTACCCATGTCCTCATTAAAAAGGCCATTCAAATTAGGTTCCATCTCCTCAGTAATTAAACCTTGGAAAGACTTAATTCTAAGACTTCGTCTAACGGGAATAGTGTAAGTAGGGCTTATTGTTGTAAAACTCATGCACTAAAGAAAGAGAGAAAATTTTGAATTTTAGAGATAGCAAATTTCAATAAAATCAGCCAATCTCCTAGATTTAAGCTGTTAAATACAATCAGGACAATCTCCCGAAATTTCGGAAAAAATGTCCGGGACCGTGGCGAACGGAGTGCACACGGTCCTCGCAACTTTTTTCAAAATTTTCAGGGATGAAAGTTATGATGATTTTAAAGCTAATCTGAAAAAGTTGAGTGATTTTACGATCTGTAGATAGGCCAATCTAAAGTTGCAATCTCGAAATTGAACCCTACCCAGATTGTTGAAAAATGTAAAATTTGAATTTTGAAAAAGAGGGGGAAACTGAAATTTTGAATTTTATGATTTTAGAAGGAATACTGAAAGCAATGCAGGCTTTGAAATTTAAAAGTTGACTCGATTTCATGCAAAATTCAAATTTGAAAGTGGAAATCAAGGTTGTTGCAATTAGACACTTAATTTCAGAAGTCACAAATTGCAAAAATTTGAATAAAACACTGAAATTTTGAATGAATGCTAACACACTTTTCAGATTTAGGACTGCAAGAAACACAATTTTGATATGAATTTCAATTTCAATGATTTTTGAATGATTAGAAGCCTCAATCCAAGCAATCGCTAGACCAACTTTGACTTTAATTTTGAAAGTGTTAAATTTGATAAAATCAGCCAAAATTCTGGATTTTAGCAGAAAAATACAGTAAGATCTAGCTCCTAAAATTTCGGAAAAAATGTTGGGGACGATGGCGCTCGGGGTGCACACGGTCCTCGCAACTTTTTTCCAAATTTTCAGGGATGAAAGATATTGTGATTTTATTGCGGAATCCAAAGTTACAGCCGATTTGGAGGTGTTTTGATCAGTGAAATTATCAGTCAAAGGTTGAATCAAGGAGGTTTTAAAAATTAGGGTTTTGACATTTAACCACTTAATTTTCAGAATTAAAGCACAAATATGAATTGACAATTTGCAATAGAAGGGTAGATCTGAAACAAGCATGAACAATTAAACATTTCACAAGTTTAATTACAAAAAAGAAAATTTTAGGGTTTTTATGCAATCAACCTCTAAAATTTGCAAAAGATCAAACATGGAAATGTAATTAAGGAAGCAAATTTTTCAGATCTAACCATGAATAATCAGAATGAGGATGTTCACGTCGGGTTCACCAAAATGTAAAGCGGAAAAATCAAACCCTAGTCGTTCTCCCCTCCCCAACTCCGAGGAGAGAGAAGGGAGAGTCACTAGGGTTGATGGTTTTCACTTAGGAGAGACTTTACATTCAAAAGAGGGGTTGAAACCCACAAGATCCAATCCCACACAATGCAAGATTGGATTCTAAATGAGCTTCAAGGGTTAAGACATCAAGGATACCCTCTTTTGTAAAGAAATGTAGATAGAAAGATTGAACTAGGAGTGCATGTAAAGTAGGAAAGATTCACTTATAAACAGAGATAGGAATATAGGATAAAGTTGCGGACCTGGAATTAGCAGTAAAATGTCGAGACGGTGCTGTTCTGCAAATTTGAGCGAAAGTTGACGGGACGATGGCGCCTGGCGTACACACGGTCCTCCGAAAAATCCGCAAAACGAAGGTGGATCTGTTTGTCTCTGCACAAGGATTCCAGATCTTCAATTACAGCCGCGTACCTGCAACCTACACACAGAAAAGAGAGGACGATTGGGGGGTTAGGGATGAGGGGTTTACCTTTAGGTCAAACCCCGGTTTTGGAATTAACCAAGAAATGAGAACGCTGTAAATGTAAATGTTTGTAATGTAAACAAGTACTGATACCTTGTTGTAAGAATGTTTGTATTCTTACATTGGAAGGTGTAATGTATGTAGTATGTAATGTGTTGTAAGTGATCTCCTCTTCAATGGTCGAATCCTTGTCTTGAATGCAACACTTAGCCTGGAATGGAGACTTAGAATGATCAATTGCTTGAAGGAATGCTTGAATGCTTGAATGCTTTGAATGTTTGAATAATGCTTCCGCCTTTTTCACATATGTCCTCCTCCCTTTTTGAGAGAGGAAATGTAGTTTATATACCTTTCAATTAGGGTTGATAGACTGATTTTCCCGACCTTAGGCCGACCAGGAAATGTTATTTTCCAATTTGCAAACATAAAGACCCGAGACCCAAAAGAGACCGGGCCCAAAAATAGGGCCAGGGACCAGGGCGCTGGGCGCCATGGTCCTAGGGGACCAGGGCGCTGGGCGCCCTTGTCCTTAAGGACCAGGGCGCTGGGCGCCATGGTCCCACCTCCAGGGATAGCAGGGTGCAAGGAGGATCAGGCCAGGGTGCTGAGAAATGCAGTTTTTGGTGTCATGAACAAGTTTCAGGGTCTCCATTCAGGTTCCGTGTTGCATCGCCATCGTGAAGACCCAAATGCAGTCGAAATTGCAAGTGTCGCAATTTTAGGACGCTACAGTTTCATTGGCCAACAATTTTATTTTATCTTGTTTGAATTAGTCTAATCACTATTGTGAGTTTTCTCTATTGTGTAGTTATTGTGGCTATGTTTGATTTGCTATTGGAATTGAACACATTTATTTGACTTATTATTGTAACTATTTTTTCTTTCTTTCAATATTTATGATCTTTGGTAGTTTAGTGAAACTCTTGCTATTTTTAAATGTTGCCTTCTTTGTTGTGATGTGATTCCTCACCAATATCGACATAGATAACCTTGGATGAGTGTATATAAGGAATCAAACATTGGGAAAATTTGAGGATAGGGGTAAGTGTTTGTTGTATGGGTAGCTACAATCCACTTGTACATTCTTATTGATTATTGACGGCTATGTCTTGGAGCTGGCTAATCCCATTAAACAAACAAGGGGGAAGTCATACATAATCGTATGGATCCTCCCTAGTTGTGTGTGGATTCAAGACGACCATCATTTCATATGGTTCTTGGTTACTTTGTGAGACCATGGCATCCTCTTAGACCAATATGTGAGCCTTTTATTGTTATCCCTGCAATGTGGATGAATAAGTGTATGTTTAAATAAATGCTTTGCTTAGATTACTAAAAAATGTCTCTCAGAAAGTCTGCAACAGACAAACTTTTAGTAAGAATTTGCAGACACAATGCTTAGAAATTCACACAATTAGCTAGATTAAATACGTTCTCTATTAAGTTTAATGGTTTTGGTTCGATTTGCAATTTTTGTGAAGCTTTTGCACTAAAGTTTCCATAGCTTGATTTTTTTGCCTGTGAAGAAAGACCATGTTAGATAATATCAGCGAAGAACAAAATAAGGAGACAATTGCTAGGTTATGGTCTAACTTGAAAAGAAAAGGTGATGGGAAATGTTATTGTCCCTGCAAAATTTGTAAGGGCTTAAAGACTAGAAGACTTCTAATCAAAACAACTAAGAAACATTGTAGGCAGCATGGTCACATTGAAGGGGGACATGATTATCATCCACTGGTAAGTTGTTCATTATATCATTTTAACAATTTATATACATAAGAAATCACTTGATAATGAGATCATGATCACGGTTTATTTATGTATATCAATTTTATATAGGTGGAGCACCCTAGAGCACATGGTATGGATCAACAAAACCCTGAGAATATGGTTTTGGAAGTGGAGGAACATGGAGGTGTGAATATCAAAGCTGAAGATAATGATCCCATGGAAGATGACGATCATGCACTAGAAAACACAATTGAAGATGATGATACAAATACATTGATCCATGACACATTTAGTACTGGCACAGCTGATCATGATGATCAGGATGACCTTGATGTTCATGATTTACCTCTTCTTGAGAAGGCATATGAGTCCCTTTACAAAGGCTCCCAAACAACTCTTCTCTTTGCTGTATTGTTGTTGGTGAACTTGAAGGTTATGAATGGTTTATCCAACATAACAATCTCTCATATGTTAAGGTGTGTCATACATGTCATTACAGTTAATAAATGGTGAATCATGTACCATTAATATTCTTTATATTAACACCTCAAACTTTTTTTTTTACTGTAGATTGATAGGTGAGTTTTTCTTACCACCATCAAATATTCTACCTCGCTCATACCGAGAATTATTTGCCATTATGAAAGATATTGGAATGGAGTATCAAACAATAGATGCTTGTCCCAATGATCATATTATATATCATAAACAACATGAATTTGGAACAGAATGCCCTGAATGTCATATCAGTAGATATCGAACAGATCAAATAACAAAAAAGGTGCCTCACAAGGTTCTTCGTTATATTCCCATTATTCCACGTATGCAACGATTATTCAGGTGCACTAGCTTGGCACAATTTATGGATTACCATGCACGCAATAGAAGTTGAGATGACATTATTCGAATGCTTGCGGATGGTTCAACATTTATGGACATAGAGGAAAAGTGGCCACACTTTAAAGAAGAACCTCGTAATCTTAGGCTTTCATTGGCAGCGGATGGTGTCAATCCATTTGGAGAGTTGAGATCTGTTTACTCGGTGTGGCCTATTTTTGTTATCAACAATAATATTCCTCCATGGATGTCAATAAAGAGGGAGCACATAATGTTGGCAATGATTGTTCCAGGTATTTTATCATTTAATAGTCATCTACATTTAATTATAAATATTGCAGTAAAATGGTCATAATAATTATGTAATGTTTTTGTTCATTCCACTAGGCAAGTACAAAGTTAAAGATATGAATGTATATATTGAGCCTCTTATTGATGAGTTGCTGGAGTTATGGAATGGTGTGACCATGTATGACATCTCTAGACCAATAGGACAAAGACAATTTCAATTCCATGCAATGCTTGTATGGACAATACATGATGCCCCAGGGCTAACACATTTTTGTGGTACGTTATAGTGTTTAAGTTGTGCATGATAATTATAATTATAAAAATTAACAGATTTAATAGAATTATACATTATCTTGTAGGTCTTCAAACAAAGGGAAAATTTGCATGTCCAGTTTGTGGTCCAAAGATGAAATCCCGTCATTCAAAAAGTTTAGGAAAGCAGGTGTTTGATGAGTATAGGCACTTCCTTCACAAAAATCATAAGTACCAGAATACTGAAAAACATCTTTTCAATGGGAAAGAAGAGACTACATCAAAGCCACAAAGAATGACTCCTCATTTATGGAAGTTGGAATATAATAGAATTAATCGTCAAGGTAATGTCATTCCATCTAATGGTTTATGTTTGGAATTTGAATTTTTCTATCGTGTTTTGTTTACTGATGATGTAATTGATGATATTGAAGGTCATCAAGGCATGGATGGCCACCTTCCAAAGGGACTAAAAAGTTATCCCAGACAATTCAGTAGGTTGCCTTACTACGAGCAGCTACAAATTGTGCATTTGTTTGATACAATGCATATTGGAAAGAATATAACAGAGACATTATGGAAAATATTGGATGGAAGCCGTGACAAAGAAAAAATTGTCAAAATTTATAGTAACATTGTGGAATCCAATCATGCAATGAAAAATGTCATTCAATCAAATAGCAATGGAGATCTGATTAATATAAGTGCCCTTCCTTGGTTATTAATGGAGCAGCAAAGCAATTCTATAAAAGAAGTCATACGAAAAATTCGATTTCCCACAGGATTTGCTGCGAACATAAACAATCTCATATCAAAGAAGAGTGAATTTGGGCCAGGGATGAAAACGCATGATTGGCATACCTTCATTAAGGTAATTCGCGTTCTTGTGTATTTACTATATATTTGTATACTGCACATGTACTTTTCATTGTATTATGTTAGAAAACAATGAAAAGATCATTTTATAATTGTTGCAGTACGTTCTACCTCTATCTCTCCCAGATCACTTCGACAATAATATCAAGCAAGTCATATATGATCTTGGAAAATACATGAGGTAAGTAGTGATGTTTGTTCAATTTGTTGTATAGATATTATATTTGCCATTTGTTTTACTTGTTATGCAATATATTTGTATATTATTTTGTAAAGTCTCGTTTATATATTTTTGCGTCTTCAATCTCTTTAATTAGGTGGTTGTCATCTAAAGAAATCCACAAGGAAGATATAAAATATTGGAAGAGAAGAATCCCTCATCTAATGTGTGAAATGCAAAAGTGTCTACCTTCAACTTTTTTCAATGCACAAGAACACTACCTCATACACCAAGTTGAGGAGATCGAATTGTGTGGACCTATACACACTAGGTCAATGTGGATGCTTGAGAGGCACTTGAAATTTTTGAAGGCTTTGGTTCGACAAAGAGCACATCTTGAGGGTTCTATGGTGGAGGGATATATGGTATACCAAACTATGGTGTACATTACTGAATATCTTCCTAAGTTTGCAGCAAAAATCCACGTAGATCGCATTTGGGATCCCAACCCCATTAATAAATTCGAAGGGGAGCACTTGATGGGGAAAGGTAGATTGAAGAAAGTGAAATGTAATTATAAGATGTTATTGTAGTAAATTAATTCTTCATCTTCTAAATAAATCAATTGTAAGTGGTCTATTAATTATTTATATAGTTGGCCGGGAGTGGGATGCGCTACATTTGTATATTGCAAACAATCTTGATTGGATGACGGTGTGGATTGAACGATGTCAACATTTTGGTCCCACATTAACATGGGATGGTGTCGCTTCATTGGTTAAAGAAGCTCATCGTAATGGAGATTCCAATGTTACACAAAGGGAAATTGATTTAGCATATGGTTTAAGAGATCAATAGGTACGTATAATTTTATTAATCACCCGTATGTTTATCAACTCATGATGCAATAATTTTAATATGTTAGACATATTGCAGGTCAAACACCACAAGGCTATGTGCTGCAATGGTCATAAATTTCGTATCAAACAGTTGGATGACACGAAGAAAACTTGTGATTCTGGGATAACTGCAGTCTTTGAGGTGACCAATATTTTATCTAGAAACGACATACATCCTCAAGTGTCTCAAAATCGATACTATGGCATTTTGGATGATATACTTGAGTGTGACTGTAATTCCTTCAAATTAGTTCTGTTCGTCGTCAAATGGTATAGGCTACAACTGAATATAAATGATCCTGATAGAATTGTTATTGAACATGATACTGGATTTACAATGGTTAATACAAGGTCGTTTGAACGAGTTGGGGATGAGCCCTATGTTATTCCAAGTCAATGTGAGCAGGTATTTTACTCGGAGGTTCCACATAAACTAGGTTGGTCATTTATTGTTAGACATGATCCAAGAGGAAGGCCGATAATTTATAATGTGATGGAAGAAGAAGATACCGAAGAAGTAGAAGATGATATAGATGATCACGATCAATAGTTACTCGATGATGTTCCTGACGGAAATGTACACGAAGAAGAAGTTGATGATGATGATGGTGCTACTGCTGATGATGATGGTGATGGTGTCGGTCATGGTGATGACGATGATGATGACAAACACAATGACGATGACGACGACAATGACGATGACGAGGATGATGATGATGATGATGATGATGATGGTCATGATGATGAGTTGGATGAAGAAGAAGATCAATGACATGAATGAAATGTATGAGATGCGATTATTATATTATCTATTTAATATTGATATCTTGATAGAAATTGATTTGACTTATATGGTTACATAAATAATTCATATGTTTTGAATTCTAATGCCATTACTTAATTAATTCATGATGCACCTCTAGCTATGTGATAGATGGTGATTTAAAATTCATATGTGATGGATTACATGCTTATGATGATACATGTGACATTTTTTGAACTTTGTGTTTATTTATGGAATGTGGACTACTTATTAGCTATGTGATGGATGGTGATTTATGATACGTATGTGATGGATTACATGTTTATGATGATACATATGTGATTCTTATGATGCTCAATTACATATATGATGATACATATGTGATGCTTATGATGCTTATGATACTGCAATATTTATTGTTTATCAAATTACAAATGTAATGCTTATGATGCTCAATTGTTGGTGCAGGAACCTGAACCCCTTTGACAAGGATCCTGCACAGTCTCATGGATCGACAGGTATAAGTCAATACACCTTATAGAAATAATATTTTTTTAAAAAAATTACAAGAAAAACAAACTTCCTCAGTTTTTCAAACATCAACATTAGCAGCAAATCTAATACAGTTATCAACACTTGAGGCCCCAGTTGGACTTACTCAAATTTTAATCTCAACATCAACTTTATGGCCGACTTCTTCATCAATATTACCCTCATTTGCAAAATATCTCTCTCATTACCAACTAACTCTCTCATTTGATGGTGCACAGGTATCACCAAATAGGTATTTGTCAGATGTGTCTTCCTCGAGTGAGGGAAATGCAGGAATAGAAGAGGAAAGTGAGACATGTAGTAGATCTAAAATAGGGAGATCAACTAGAGGTCAAAAGATTAGAAGAAAATTCAATAAACGCATGGAATTTTTTCTTGCTCAAGGGGGGTCATGTTCTTATGATGATGAGACCAAAGGCGACATTGAGGTGCCCTTGAGGTACAAACATCTACTGAAACAATGTGTACCCAAGGAACTTCCTCCAATAAACACTGATTTTTGTGTTAATGAGAGGATATATCGCATAGCACCTTCGTCGTTACATGGTTTGGGCCTATTTTCCATGGACAACATAAAGGTCTGTTACAACAAAGTTGCTGAATTGATGGAGTTTGTTGGACCTTGTTACAATTATAATGATTGGATGCAGATTGTTCGATATAAAAAAAGTACGCGTAGGTATGCACTATCAGCCAATTATATACAACAAAAAGATAATGATCAAAGTAAACGAGTGGCTGTATACATTGATGGAAGGCCAAAAGCAACAGGGAATATTGCAGGTTTTATAAATAGTACACGACCTGGGTCAACTAATAAGCAACCCAATTGCATATTTGAGGCACATGAGGGGAATTGTGTGTTTGTATGTGCGATAAAATCAATAAGTGTAGGGGAAGAGCTACTAATCGATTACAATTTGAATCGTATAGATACAAACAAAGTTACTATCATGGGGGTGGTATGTACTATATATATACCATTTAAGCCAACTTCCAATTAATGAATCCAATAAACCATTGTATTATTAAGTTTTTTTGCTAAGTCTATTGGTTTCATTTCGCTAACATTTTTATATTTTTTCTTTGTCACAGGGCCACATGGATCCACCACATAGCATAGATAGGGGTGTAGGTCCCGACACTTCTACGGAGCAGGTAAACCTCATTGCAATTGTACAAATTAGATAGAATCAAACTGTTACATTATGATCTTTTCTTGAGTGTTTTGAAGTAGTTTTGATAGTGTTAATTATATTCTTGTCACAGACGGATGTTCAGGATAAGGGAAAGGAACCTGCAGTACCTCAGCACCTCCATAGGGATGTGGGGCACTTGACAGTGTTATGCGCTGATGACATCGCACTTACCGCAAACCCTATGCAATTTGTACATAAGAATATTAGAAAAATTAGGCAAGAGATTCTTGATTTGGCAACCATAAGTCCTCAGACTGATGAGATAACAAAGAGGGTGCAACTATTGTTGATGACAATGGAAAACTTGCAAGTAAGCAGTAATGAAAGCTTTAGTCATAACAAAAGTTCAATAATGGTTTATATTTTTATCTCTTTTATGCCATTAACTAAAATATGCATGTGTTGTTTTTACATAAATTTATAGGGCCTCATCATCCTGGTGGTGATGATCAGGGTATTGCGAGTAGTTCAGGTGATGACCATGTTCTATATATTAAAACCACTCCTTTGGACTTGTGAACTTGCTTTTTTAATGTTTTACATATTTAATGTATTACTCTTCAGGTGCTAACATGGGTCCGAGGTCGAGCCCAACTATATTGCCAACTGCAATACTGACAACACGTAGCATGCAGACATCGTTTGTTGCACTGGCTCATGTTGACCCACCCACTGGTGGTAGATCCCTCTTTTTCTCTCTCTTTCGTTATGTGTTTATTACCCTTGAAGTGTTCTTTCTTGGAGGCATTTCATTGTGGATTCATTTACTGTGGCAGGAGATGCACATGAGGATGCACTAGAGGTGAGTACTGCTGATAACATACCATCATTTCCTGGATCTTCCCGCATTGCTAGTATGGGAACGTTGCAGGCCACATTGGTGGTGAACAACAAAGAATTGATTCCCTTGAAGATACAGAAGGTTCCAGGTACTTAAAAAATATTATTATATATAGTCTAATTGTAATTTACTTACTGATCACTCATTTTGGACTAATGATCCCATATTTTTTTTGTAGGAAATGATATTTTTTATAAAAATCTTAATGACATTTCATTGCAGATATTTGGGCCCACCATACGTAAAAGGTGGAACATCATACGTGAACTAACCCTTATCCACTATTTTGATTTCATATCATTGCTAGAATAGTTTTCCTTTTATCCATTTCTTGAACTATATCAAAGGTAGCTTCAATTTTTTTCTAAATCTAACTGGTTTGTTTTTGCTTTAAAGGTGGAATGACCAAGAAAAAAAGTTAAAAGATGAACTCACAAACCGTATGGTAGGGTTGTTCGGAAATGACACATTCGACAAGACTAAGCTCCTGGAAAAAGCTGGCACATATCTGAAGTATGTGAGGGACCAATACAGGATACATTTAGAGAAGAACGTAAAGTATGAGCGTCCCCCCATGATTCCAGAGAGGGAGTGGAAGGACTTGATTTTGGATGCAAAGGAGAGAATTGAAAGGAAAAAAGGAAATACACCACCAGACGCTAGAAGAAGGTATGTGATACTATTAAGAATGTGAATATGTACTAATTATTCATTATATTTATATAATCTAACATATTTCAAACTTTTCATAGATTGAGCGACACGTCAAAGGCAACCAAGGCAAGACAAGAAAAGCATGGGCAACACAAACTCGGCTCTAGTGGTTATATGAAACTTGCCCCACGAATTGTATGAATCAGTAAATTAAGTATCACATCAAAAATATTTATAAATTGTAAACAATTTTTTTTGATCAAACAATACAAGCAAAAATGCAGGGCTCTGAATTCAATAGAGCGCCCACGGAAGATGACAAGAGAATTGGCTACCAGCAAGGCTATATAGCCGTGGCTGAACAACTATGAGAATTGAGTGGGCAAACACGAGATTCTGATGCATCTGTCACAATGGTAGTTAAGCTAAATGAAAATTATTTCAAATTGAATACTTAACCAATAATCTATTTGATGTTAAGTTTCAACATAAAGTGACTATATATTTTTTAAATAAGCAAGCAATGATAACACTGCGCATGACATTGCAATGCAGCATGATAATCATGGAACAAAACCTGTACATGAAGGTCCAGATGTGCATCCTAGTAGTGGAGGTATTCATTTGCTATTCAAATTTTTTTATGTAATTATTAATACAATTAAACATCTTAAATTGAAAATTAGTGTAGTAATTAATGTAACCTTTATTGTTAATATTTTAGAGCATGTAGTCGGTGGTGACCAAGTGGAGCATGATCCAGGTAGACAACATCAGGAACGTGATGTTCCCCAATCAGGTAAAGAGGACCACTGTTATTCCTTTAAACAAATTTAATTGCAATTGGTGTATTGATTAATGTAACATTTCATATTTCAACTCCAGAGGATCTAGAGGCTTCTCAACATGTAGAGGTTGAGGCTAGACAAAATGATGTGGAAGATGATGTGGCCCCATTAGGTAAAGAGTGTAATAGTTGTGTTCTTTAAATTAATGAAATACTTGTAACAATAATAAAAAAATGTTTTGAATTTAACCCAATTCTTTGTTATTGCAGAGGACCCCCCTTTGCTTTAGCATCCTCGTCCTTTGTATAGGACTAGGCATACATCAAGAGCATGAGAAGAGGGCATAACATCCGCAGATGGGGGAAATGATGAAGAAACTGATGTTCCACTTAGTCTTTTCATAGCTTCAAAAAAAAACAAAGAAAGAAATGATTGTAATCTAACTTTTTTGATAATGACTGATTTTTATGTGTAATGAATGTAATTATGTGCTAATGAATGTTCATGAATGATATGTGTTGTTGATTATTGATGAATGTTGCATTTTAATGAAAGTTAATGAATTTTATGTGTTAATGAACGTTATGTGATAATGAATGAATGTTATATTTTAATAATGGATGAAAGAATGAATTAAAGAATGAATGAATGTTAGATGTTAACGAGGAATTTAGAGTGATGTTAGGGGGGGGGGGGGGAGGGGCCAAATGAGCTTCCACCTTCACGTGGTTGGCCCTGTTAAGTATAGAATATTAAACTATTCTTGAAACAAAGTGAAGCTCAATTATAAGATGTGAAATGTTTGAAAGGTGAGAGTCCACAAACAGATGTGAAATGTTTAAGTAGGCCTCCCAATGAAGTGGATCTTATAGACACGAAGAATCCTATATAGAGAATCATTGAGAGCCCTTGAAGAAGAAAATTTGAACTTTGATGAAGCAATACATGATGGAGGAATATCTTGCAAGAGGGAATCAAAGTCATTATGGTGTCTTCTAGATCTGAAATGTGGTCTACTTTTCAAAAAAGTAAAGATGCTTGATATGAATGTGTCATTGATTTGAAAATTTCTAATGTCTGGTAGATGACTTTGATGCTCTCAAATTGTTCTTGAAGCTTATATGGCTTGGTTATGATCCTTATAAGCTTTTAGACTGATTTAGGCACTATGATCTCACTACAAATTTATCATTTATTGGTTGTTCTTTTGTTGATAGTGACATTTATCACTACTTTCATCTGAGGAAATCACTTCTTGATAGTCAAAAGGTTGCCTGAGGTCAAGTTATATCATGGAAAAATGAACACGGAGAAGAACTTCTATTTTTAAGTAACAAGGTATAGATCTACATTCTGCATGACACTTTTGTAAATCCATGCATATACTGCTCTTATATATAATTTACTTTGTTAAAGAAATGCTTGTTATTATTATTCCAAAGAGGTTTACCTCGGCTGGGCATGATTTGAAGGAAAATCTCTCCCTGCATAGGTAAGGAAAGAAAGCATCTAGATCCTACGTGTAAAACTTATATCCTTTCATAATCATGCAAGCATAACTTTCACAATCAAAGCCAAGTCTTGTCCAAAAAGCTGCAACTTCCCCATCAAATGGGGAGGTATCTCCCCCCAAAAAAGCTTGGCATCATGCCCTCTAAGGGAACTTCATTGCTGCAAACTAAATTGTATGCCTTCCATGACCATTCAAGAATCCCTTACTAGTGGTCCACACTAAGAGGCAATATATAACTATCTAGGTACTCTAATATTCATTCCTCCCATCCCAGTGCAACATACTAATGCACAAATGACCATAGATTTGTGGATATAGACAGTCCACATTCAAGTCATCTCACTATAGCCAATTGATGTAGGGGCATCTTCAAATTAAAATCATGGGATTCTTGAAGAATCAAACTCCTCTTGATTGGTTTTCAGGTTTTGAAATACTTAAGGATAGTTTTGGTTTATTTTCATGTTGATGTAATAAGTCACCCCACCTTGTAAGCCTATGCCCTAGGTAGGTGTGTTATAAACCACCTTGGGTATATGGAAATTGGGTTTATTCATGCCTTGAAGGAATTTTTAGTGCATTTGAATATTTTTAAGTGTCTTAGGGGTCAATTAGTGTCTAGGTGTGTTTAGGAGGACAAAATGTCAAAAGTTGTCAAAAGTTGTCAAGCAACTATGACAACTTTTAACCCAAAATTGCAACTTCCTCCAAACCACCATGTTGGTTTCCAAAATCAGTTGATAAATATTGGAAGGGTCATTAAAGGTTTAATTCCAACCTTTGGCAAGGTTGTTGAAGGAAAATGAAAGTTTTGTGAACAAAGAAACCAATAAAAATCTATCTTTTTCCTGCATTTTGCTGCTATTTCCCATATTCCGTACAATACGGCTTTCTCCATTGCATAAAACCTCTTTAATATGAAATTAATGTGTCTTAAATTTCCAATGCAACAAGTCTAAGCCTCTAACTCTTCTAGAACCGTGAGAAAAGTGGTTTTTTGTGAAGGTACCCCGGATTTGATAGTCTACCTAGGGTTTGACAGCAAATATGAGTTTTTCTTGCTGATACCTCTTGGGATTTGTATGGCCTTTGGGGTGAAGCAAGTGGTGACAATTTAATTTAATATTTCCAAGACCTTTTGTAGGGAAGTGATAGGTAAAGGCGAGGGTTTGAATTTTTAGAGGTGGGCATCTCTATGTGACCACCTTGGCTGGGTATGCATCCGACCCCACAAATGATGATAGCGGTGAAACCAAGGGCTATAACTTGGTAATTTATGTTTTATCCATGTAAACCACATGTCTTAGGTCTTACTTTTCCCAGGAAAGAGGTTTTGAGTGTACTTCCTTTGTTAAGGTGGCCTAATTAGGGCTATTAGGCCTAGGAGTGAAGTTGGGTTTATAACCCTTAGACATTGGATCTGCCCAAACCCTTTTGGAATTATTTGGAACTCACTTGAATGAAACAAAATAAACTCTTATTTGTAGAGGTATTTTGAGAAATTAACAAGAAACCTTAAGTTTATCAGACTAGCAGGGCTACTAGGCGTGACAGGCCTAATTGTAGCAGCAGTACTAATTTTTCTCAATACATCATGTTTGATAATTGGAATAGGTATATTAACCCTATAGGATAGTAAATAAAGGTATTGGAGGTCCCCATTTCCTTAGGAAGTGTGTGTCCACCTTCGGTTGGGTGTAGTGGCCTTTGAGTCCTGAGAGACTTTTGTGAGACACTGTGGGATTGGCATTGTCCAGATGGCTTAGTATGGGGAGAGGTATGAAAACAATCAAATTGAAACCAATCCAACCCTTGATGTCTTTGTAGAAGTTTTAGGGTCCTTGTTTGGGGCTTGAGTGAAGGATCTTGTCTAAGGAATAAAGGCTCTGCATCACCAATGGGTGGATTAAATCCATACAACTGCGTAACTTGTAGATCTAAAACAATGACGCATGTAAAACTCATCATCACATCAATAACTTGCAAATTGAGATACAAAGAAATACCATATGGATCTCAAGACAAAGACACCAAATCAACTCCAAATCTGATTTGCCAAACAATTCCACTAGTCAAGGAATCCATCAAGAAAATATTGTAGAGATGATGAGGGACTAATGATTGCATACCAACATCTCCTCAATGAGAAAGTTGCAAACAACCTCCTTGAATCATGCACTAAACATGCATGCAAACCCACAACTATCTTTCATCTAGAACCATCTATTGATGTTTTTTTATGCACCGCGAACACAATAAAATACCAAGGTATTCTATCATCTCTTGAACAAAGAAACTTTGAATGCTAAACAAAGTGATCAATCAAAGCAACTCCAAGGTTTACAATACGAACTATGCAACTTAATTGCATGGGATAGACTTAGTGAATATGGTGTGATTTTGCTGGAATCGCAAGGGGGCTTACATTTTTCTTGAACTCTATCGGAACTTGGACTCTACACTAACTTGCTTGGAAAATGAAAGACAAAAGAGATAAAGGGTTTAGAGATCTAATTTAATCCTAAGAACAATGACAATAAAGGATGATGATTTGATAGATGAATTCCATAATCAAGCTTTGCTTTGCCATGCAGAAACAAGTACACAAAACTAATGCAATCTTCTAAGGAATAACGAAGGGTTTTCATATCATGAACATTCATTCGAATACCCAAAACTAGTGCAATTTAAGTGAACATTCACAATTGAACTTATGCTTTATGAAGTTCAGACTAACCGTACATCGCAACTTACAACCAACAAATTAAAAATAGTATGAACAGGAATTCCATCAAGAAATCATCACATTTCTCCATTTCACTATATGAAATTTATCTAAACTTGAGAAGTAACAAGAAGCCATGCAACATGTAGAAATTACACATAGAAATCCACCATGCTTCAATGAAGATCATGTATTAAAATCAACAAGTCTTGGCAACAATTCCATCTTTCCTCCTACTCTACTATACTTGCTATCTAACTGCTATCTATGAACTATTAATTATTGACTAGCAACTATTAACCTTTACAAATGAAAAGGCTAGGCCTTTTATAGACCCCCATTATAATGAATGACCCAGATTGACTATCAAATCAACAGTCGAGATAATATAGTGAAACCCTAATTAGGGCTTGTTATAACAAACTCCATTCTAGCCAATTAAATAATTACATTGAATAGGACACATGTCCACCTTGAATTCTAACCAATGAGGAAATAGGTTAGGTATGCTTGAACAAACTTTGATGCATTGCAATGTGTCACTAGCTCATTCATTAGATGAATTAAGTACGATGAACTTGGACATGTCAATGTGGCTTCACTTGATTAGGTTGATGATAAGTGGATGCCAACTCAACTTGCCAAGTCGATCATCACAAAGCTTATGTGATTGAGCAATATCTCTTGATACTCAACGTTATCTAGTTTTCTCAACATGATGAAGGTGGTGGGACATATTCCCAAATTGTATCATCTATATGACAAGTCCTTAGCTTTTGATTAATTCTTATGAAACTATCTACTTGATCATGTTTGTGTCCTTCCATCTTCCTGATAGTTCTTGATCCTTTTATGTGACCGTGTGCTTAATGAAGTATATGTTTGATGATGCTTGGTCCTCCTTTTGTTGCATCTCCATACTAATGATTCTTGCTTCAACTTCATGGTGCATATACTTGACTTGAATGGCTTGCTTTGATGAAATCCTCTTTGAGATTCAAAAATCTACCTCTTTGTGGGGTAATTCACCTTGGTGAATATGTTTGATATAGACTTTGTAATGCCTAGGCTTGATGTAGAACCCACTTATTCTTGATCTATCCAACCTTGATCACCTTTGTAACTCTGACTTGAATACCTTGATCATTGGTGATTGATGTCTTACATATGGCCTATCGTGTTGTAGATCCCTTCATTTTAAAGCAATCCTTATTGATTTCTCCTTATTCTATTGATTGCTATTCTTGGATTTTCGAAGGGAATGCAAGATAGTCTTCTGTTTCTTCCTTGTTGAATCCTCATAATATCTTGATCATCATTTGACATTGTCCTTGCGCCTTGGGATGCTCCTTCCTTTGTATTGCATTTTTGAAAACTTTGAATAGGTTTAGCTCCTCATGTTGCCATCCTAAACTCGTGAATCTTGGTGTTGATATTGATGTGAAAACTCTCCATGATGCCAATGTCCTGTTTCATGTCTTGAAGCCTCCTTTCATCAAGTGTCTTCATCCTTGCATTGAAGCATGATGTTGGCATGCTCTACATGTTGGGTAAGGTATTCTTTTCCTTGTAATGAAGTCCTCACATCCTAAAAGCAAGAAAGAACATATCATGAATGAAATGAAAACAAATAATGCATCACAAATAAATTTAATCTGATTTTATACCCTAATTCACAGACCTGCTCCCTAATTCTTCTCCTCTTAATTGGTTGCAAATTGAATTTGATGAGCATTTGATCTTTGTTTTATATGCTTCCTTTTTACCTTTGCCTTCATTTAACCTCCATAGGTCGGCCAGCCCAATAATTGTTTATTAAATTCATGAATTTACCTTCCTTCTAGCTGACTTAAGGTGCTCTTCTCTTGCTGAGTGGGTTTGGACTCCTCTCATGCACAGATTTAGGCACAAATAACAAAAAGGTTTGCACAGATTGGGGTTGGCAATATAGAAAATTACTGATTTTATCCTTTAAACGTTTGCATTTTTCCTCAAAATAAGGCCAACTTAGGGCTATTTTACCCTCGAGTGGGTTTGAAAGGCTCATATGCACAGACTAGAGGTGAGAGAGAGAGAGAGGGTGAGAGGAAGGGATAATGACCTGGAGAGGGTAGAGAAAGAGAAGTAGAGAGGGAGAGAAGAAGAGAAGGATGGATAAAGAGACCTAGAGAGGGGAGAGAGAAGAGAGATAGTAGAGAGGGATAGAGAAGAGAGATAGAATAGAGATACCAATGCCAATCTTTTTCTATAATTTTTTTTTTCTGAAAAATCGGCCTACCGTCAGAATTCCGACATCAAAGTGTAAAAATTCTGATAGAGGAGTGCCGTCGGATGCACAACATCCTTGTCGGAACTCTCCTAGAGGCCGTCGTAATTCCGACACCAAAGGGTTAAAATTACGATGGCCTCCAGGAGAGTTCCAACGAGGATGCTGTGCATCCGACAACAGTCCTCTGTCAGAATTTTTACGCTTTGATGTCGGAATTCCGACGGTAGCTCGAGATCGAGATGGTATTCTTTCTGGGTATGAGTATCAATGGCGGCCGTCGGAAAGGATGGGGCTGATGTCGGAATTGCAATGACCACAAGGATAGTCAGAACTTCCGACAAAAAGTTTTCGACGACTTTTTTTGTCGGTAGTGCGACAAAAATCCGTCAGAATTCTGACGATTTGCCATCGAAATTTTGACCCGAATGTACTAGTGCAAATTTCTTTAGTAATTCATTCAAGTACTTTGTTTGACATATGAATATACCTTTATCAGTCTGTGAAATCTGCAATCCTAAAAAGAATTTCATCTCCCCAATCATAGACATTTCAAATTCTTCCTGCATCTTATTAGAAAAGTCTTTACACAATCCATCTTCTCCTCCAAAAATGATGTCATCAACAAAAAAATTCAATAACCATGATGTCTTCATTAGTCACTTTGAAATATAAGTTGCTGTCAGCATTACCTTTAGTGTAACCAAGCTTCAAAAGATATTTGTCCAATCTAGCATACCAAGCTCTAGGAGATTGCTTCAATCCATATAAAGCTTTCCTTAATTTGCAGACCATATCTTTATCATTTGTTAATGAAAATCCATCAAGTTGTTCAATCTAAACTTCTTCTTCAAGATCACCATTCAGAAATGCGCATTTAACATCCATTTGATATACTTTATAGTTCTTGTGTGTTGCAAATGCAAGAAATAATCTGACTGCCTCAATTCTAGCTACCGATGTAAAGGTTTCATTGTAATCAATTCCCTCTTTTAGTGAATAGCCTTTACACACTAATGTTGTTTTGTTTCTGATTACCTTACCATCTTCATTAATTTTATTTCTGAATACCCATTTAGTTCCAATTACATTTTTATCTTTAGGTCGGGGAACCAATGTCCATGTATTGTTCTTTTCAATTTGTTCCAATTCATCTTCCATAGCTTTAATCCAATGTTTATCTTCACATATGCTGGTTTAATTTGAGAAATTAAACATACCTCTTCATTTGCCAGTCTTCCTCTAGTCATAACTC
This sequence comes from Cryptomeria japonica, assembly GCF_030272615.1. Classification (NCBI taxonomy): domain Eukaryota; kingdom Viridiplantae; phylum Streptophyta; class Pinopsida; order Cupressales; family Cupressaceae; genus Cryptomeria; species Cryptomeria japonica. The sequence goes on along the minus strand of NC_081405.1, from coordinate 690,087,807 downwards.
CTTGATACTTATTCCCAATTATCTGACTTTCAGAGTGATTCAGTCTTACATACCTGGGTGTGTTCACTTGCTGCTGTTCTTCAGTTACTGTGGAATTCTCAGATGACGCTGGTGTGACTCAATCTACATTCTATACCGGTGCACTCTGTATAGGTTTATTTGTGATTATCTCAACTGTCGGTTCAGAATCCATAGACCTTGAATTTCTTCTAAAGTGTTCATCTATCTTCACATTTGCACTCTCAATAATTTTCTGCAATCTTTTCAATTAAAACATCTATATGCTTTGCTCTTAGATGAATAACCAAGAAATATTCCTTCATCACTTCTAGGCTCAAATTTACCAATATACTCATCTCTCCTAATATAACATTTGCTTCCAAATATTCTGAAGTACTTAAGAGTAGGAATATTACCAAACCATAATTCATAGGGTGTCTTACCGATTTCACCTTTGATGTGAACTCTGTTGAAAGTGTAAACCGTTGTATTCATTGCTTCTCTCCAATACACATGAGATAGATTTTCTTTTGATATCATGCTTCTAGCTGCATCCAAAATAGTTCTATTCTTCCTTTCCACAACTCCACTTTGCTGAGGTGTCAAGGGTGCTGATAGTTGTCTTCTATTTCCATTCACTTCACAAATTGTATTGAACTCCTTAGATGTAAATTCACCTCATTGATTTGATCTTAAACATTTGATTTTCTTACCGGTTTCATTCTCTACAAGTGCCTTGAATAATTTGAATTTCCCAAAAGCTTCTGATTTCTCCTTAAGAAAAGTAACCCAACACATTCGAGAATAATCATCAATGATTAGCACAAAGTATCTATCACCCTATAGACTTCTTGTTCTTATCGTACCACATAAGTCAGTATGAATTAAATTAAGAACATCATTGGTTTTCTCAGAAATACTCTTAAAAGTTGTTCTAGGTTGCTTTCCCATTTGACATTCCTTACATATCGGATTATGAGGTTTTACAATCTTAGGTAAATCCCTTACTGCCTTAGATGAACTAATCTTTACAATGCAATCAAAATTCACATGATAGAGTCTTTTATGCCATAACCAACTTTCATCAATATGTGCAATCAAGAATGTCTTTTCATTGTTATTCAAATGAAAGATATTACCTCTAGTCTGATTACCGGTTGCAATTTCCAAACTAGTTCTGTTCATGATTTTGCATTTACCATTCTTGAATTGTAACTGAAATCCCTTTTCAACTAATTGACCAACACTCAAAAGATTATGCTTCAAACCTTCAACATAATAAATGTTGTCAGTATTGTGCTTACAATCAAAAGATATAGTGCCTTTTCCTCTGATTAAACAAGCTTTATCATCTCCAAATCTTACTAGACCTCCATTGTATTCCTGTAAAAGATACAAATTTACTTTTATCACCAGTCATATGATGTGAACATCCGAAATCTATAATCCATTCATCCTTTTCTTCAATTTTAGCTGCTAGGGCATGCTCTACCGGTGGAACAGTAGGTGCCGGTTGATCTTTTGTTATTGCAACAAAAGCCCATCCATTATCTACCGGTTCTTCATCAGAATCATCAGTAACTCCTTCATCAGCATAATAACATGATTTGTCTCTATTCTTCTTAAATCTGTATCTCTGATATTCAGGATTAGGCTTGTATGTTCTTTTAGCTTGTTCTCTCAATCTTGCATGTCTCTCAGGACATCTAGATGCCATATGACCAACTTTATTGTAGTTAAAACAATTAAAGGGTGTTTTACCTTCATACTTACTTCCAATAGGACCTTTAGGCATTTTCCTTGCAAATAGTGCTTCAAGCTCTTCAAGTTCGTCATTTTCCCTCCCGATGTCTTCAAGTTCTCTTGCATAAAGTGCTTTCCAATCAGATTTATCAGCTGATGTTGAAGATGCTATAGATGATGATGGTTTGAAGGCTAAATCTGTCTTGATTATAGCAATAGGACTAAATTCCTCAAGCTCAAATGCTGAAAATTTTCCAACCAAGGTATCTCTAGATATTGATGTATTAGACATAATTCTCAACTCATTAATAGTAGTTACTTTCATTTTGTATGTCGGTGGCAATGCTCTTAAAACTTTAGAAACAATTTTATCTTCACTTAAGGAACCTCCACAATATTGTATTCCCAAAATAATTCCATTAACCCTTTCCATAAAAGGAAAAATTCTTTCATGTTCTACCATTTTTAGATTTTCGTACCTGACTCGGAAGCATTCCAGTTTGGAAATTTTGACAGTGGTATCTCCTTCATTCAATGTCTCCAATTTATCCCAAATAGCTTTAGCAGTAGATCGGTCTGATAATCCCATGATTTGATGATCTGAAAAGGCGCTCAAAAGTGCTTCTCTTGCTTTGCAATCATTCTCTTGATCCTTACCCAATGTAGGTGGATTAGGTTGACCCGGTGTAGGACCAACATAGCCATTCTGTGTAACATCCCATATGTCTTTTCCAATGCAATTCAGACATGTCTCCATTCTGATCTTCCATATACCATAGTTAGTTCCATCAAGTTTTGGACTGTCCTTCCTGAAAAAGTTAGTTGCCATAGAATCTCCTCAAGTTGTTAAACTTCTGCAAAAAGAGGACTTGGCTCTGATACCAATTGTTATGAACCAGAGGCAACTGAGAGGGGGTAGGGGGCTGAATCAGTTGTCTATTTATTTCAAACCAAATATAACTTAATCAAACTTGATACATAATACCGGTAAACTAAACTTAATGCCGGTTAACAAATTAACAATCAATATAAATACCGGTGAAACTTAATACATGAAACAAAAAGAGAAACAACATCCACAACACATGACACAAATATTTGTACATGGAAACCCTTTAAGGGGAAAAACCACGGTGGGAAACCTTACCCATAATTAGATGATACTACTGTAGATAGTATGTGTGTACAAATGGGGTCTGCACATGCAGAAAGGCCAACTGCCTAGAGCTCATTGCTCAATCACAAGATGAGAGTCACACTGACTACAATTGGATGATTAAATCCAATGATAATGTACTGCTTAAAGTAGCATCTCCAATGCTGGATTCAGTACCGGTTAAGCTCTGATTATCTCCTTGAAACCTTCCTTGAACCTTCTCTATGGTCTTCTCATATGATCTTCAATATTCGCACATACCATGTTACAATACCATAACCTTACATGTCCTATTCTTACATCTCACAATTAAGATCTTACATATATACCAAAACCTAAGACCAAATGTGTAGGTCAGATTACTAAGAATATCAGAATTAAGTCATTTACAAGTAAGTCAAGATGCGATGTATCATGTTGGCTTAATGTAATTACAACAATACCAATTGATTAAATCATCTCCATAACATCCCATGCTGATCTGGAATAGATGATGTATGCTGGTCCATAACTTAGACCAATTTGCCGGTAACAACAAATATGTCAAACTGAAATAACCAAATCACCAAAACCAAGTGTCCAAACCATCTCTTCGACATAACCAAGTGATCTCCAGATGATAACAAGTCATCCTTAGTGCCGGTGAACAATATAACTTGCCGGTGAACCAAATATAGGTGATTGTGCATAAGTCACTGAACTTGTCGGTGAACATAACCAAAAGATCTACAGAAGGATAAGTGTTGATAAGTGTTGACATTAGTGACAAAACCAATGCAACACATCCATAATACCAACAAGATCAATATGGCAATGAATTCTAGATGCTACAAAAACATGGGTATGATAGTACCACAGGCTTGAGATTACAAAAGCAAGGAAGATTAGAACCCGTTGTGCCAAACGAAAATCCAAAGAATCAAGGGTTAGGATATAAACATGTACCAAATATAACAAAAGAAAGACAATGTACATTGGGTATATTGAACAAACCTAGGCTATCGTCAGAATACATATCTCAAAGTCAGTTGTCAACACAAGCATTTCCTTCTTTATCTTAGATGAGCAAGAAAACACCAACATCTCCTAGTAAAAAATCAAATGGTAAATATATGAGACAACTTCTACATGAACCTAGTGTAGAGTTACCCAACAATACAATATCTGACACATTCACACAAGCAAATATGGTAACCCACACAAGCTTAGCACCAGTAAATGAGCCTAATCCTTGGTTGTTGTCAATAAATTTTCCAAGGGAAACAAATCAAGCTCCACCCAATGAATCAGACGGAGAAAGACTACAATGAATTATACCAAGTTTAAGAAGGGTGACCCCTATACAAAGGAGGCCCGCGAATCTATGAAAAAATTAGGTGCAAGAACACGAGGAGATAAGTGATACAACCTCAGAAGCTGAAACATGCATAGAAAGTGAGACAAATTCTCACGAATATGAATTCCTATCTGATCATGATTCCATCCCACAAGCAATAGACATGACAGAGGGTCATAAATCGCATATAGATGATGAAAATATACCAGGTCACTCAAATAGCTAGGTATGCATGTTATCAGAATCTGTTACAACAGAAGTGAGTAATGAATTACCCCTTGTACATTCACATTTGATTGACTGGGGACAAGAAGGAAAACCAACTCTAGATTGTTTTGAGAATGATGAAGCTATTGCAAAATTCCTTGGTGTCAGAGAAGGGTTTCCACAAGGTGATCACAAGGCAGGATTTGGTGTAGACCTGGATAGAACAACATAATTTGGAGAGGCATGTACCTCTGTGTCAAAAGATATGGATCAAAGCGATCGCAATGGAAAGAGTGGGTCAGATAATCTACCTATTGAAAAAGAGAATTCAACATTATTCATGGAAGAAACTGAAGAAGTCAATGTAGCAGAAGGAGAAGGTGTACAAAATATCCACTTAGCAAAATCATTAAACCAGGAAGAAAAGGACAAATTCATACAGTTTTTCAAATAATGTCCTATCAATTTTGCTTGGTCCTATGTAGATATGCCAGGCCTAGATCTAGAGTTGGTATTACATCATTTACCATTGCTACCAGAAATTAAACCGTACAAACAAAAGCTAAGAAAGATGCATCCATATATTGCATTACTGGTCAAAATAGAAATCCAAAAGCTTCTGGATGTGGGCTTCATTCGACCTATTGACTATACAGAATGGATATCCAGTCTGGTACCTGTGACTAAGCCCACTAGGGGCATATGAATCTTATCAACTTCTAAGATCTAAACAAAGCATGTCCTAAGGATGATTTCCCATTACCCCACATAGACATGATAGTTGACTTAATTGTTGGGAATGAAATGCTTTTATTAGGAGGGTTTCTCGGGATACAACCAGATCAGGATTGCACTATAAGATCAACACAAGATGGCATTTACCTGTCCATGGGGAACATATTGATGGAACATCATGCCGTTTGGTCTTAAGAATGCAGGAGCAACATATCAAAGGGCTATGGCGACACTATTTCATGACATGATCCACACTATCATGGAAGATTATGTGGACAATCAACTAGCTAAATCACAAACAAGAGAAGGTCATCTTGAAGTCCTTGCAAAGATATTTGATTGATTAGAGTAGTACAATGTCAGGATAAACCCCTAAAAGTGTGTGTTTGGTGTAACAATAGACAAACTTTTAGGATTTATTGTGTCTAATAGAGAAATTGAAGTAGATCTTGCAAAGGTCAAAGCAATCATGAATATGCAACCTCCATCAACACTTAAGCAGTTAAGAGGGTTACAAGGAAGACTACAGTCTATAAGGAGGTTCATAGCACAACTAGTAGATAAATATCATCCATTCCAGTATTTACTCAGAAAAGGAGTCACCTTCAAATGGACAGAACAATGCCAAGAAGCTTTTCAAGATTTAAAATATTATCTTTTGAATACTCCAGTATTAGTTCCACCTACTCAAGGAAAGCCCCTATTACTTTATATATTAGTAACAAACTCATCTTTAGGAGCCTTGTGGCACAATATGATGATCAAGGAAAGGAAAGAGAAATCTACTATATAAGTAGAACCTTAATTGGATATGTTCTTAGTTACACTCCTATAGAACGAGCATGTCTAGCAATGTTTTTTGCATCTCAAAAACTTAGACATTATATGTTGTCACAAAGTCCAACTCATCGCACGTTTTGATCCACTCAAATATTTGTTAAGCATAGTAACTTTGACTGGAAGATTGGCTAAGTGGGTCATGATTTTAATTGAGTTTGATATAGAGTATGTGGACTAAAAGTCAATCAAAGGGCAAATTATAGCAGATCAGTTAGCAGAGGCTACCTTGCAAGATAGTCACCCACTACTAATAGACTTTCCTGATGAATCTATGTTTACATTGACAACATCTACCATGTGGAAATTATACTTTGATGGGTCCTATACAAATCATGGAGCTAGAGATAAGATTGTTTTCATCACCCCTCAAGGTGATTCTATCCCTAAGTCATTCAGAATAATTTTTCCATGTACAAACAATATAGCTAAATATGAAGCTCTCATCATAGGACTTCGTACCACTGTATAGTGGAGGATAAAAGAATTACAAGTCTATGGTGACTGACAACTGATTGTAAATCAAGTCAATGATGACTATAACAAAAAAGATGATAAATTGCTGTTGTATAAACAAATGGTAGAAGATTACAAAGAAAATTTCAGTAACATCACTTTTGAACAGATTCCAAGGATGTAGAACAAGGCAGCCAATGCCATGGCTATAGTAGGGTCTCTACTAAATATGCTTAATAATGAAACTCAGTTTGAGTTTATTGTATAACAATTGATGATACCAGAATATGAGATTCCCTCATCAGAATATGTATGTGCAATTATGGGTCCTGAATCCTTGTGGTATAATGAGATATACACATACTTACACATACTCAGTATATGTCTCCTGATTTGTCTAGAAATCAAAAGAAAACTCTTATTCGTTAGGCGTCTAGATACACTATTATTGCTGACACATTGTATAGAAAGGGATTTGATGGAACCCTTCTCTGAGGTCTTGATGAAGCAGAATCACAACTTGCTCTAAAGGAGGTATATGATGGAATTTGTGGGGCACATCAAAGTGGCCCGCCACTATCAAAGAAATTGTTAAGAACTGGATACTATTGACCAACTATGGAAAAGGATGCCAATAAATATGTACAAAAATGTAAACAATGTCAAATGCATGGAGACCATATTCATGCATTGGCACATGATCTTCAACCTATTACATCACCATGGCCATTTTCACAACGGGATTTAGATCTAGTTGGTAAAGCCAATCCTACGTCTTCCAATGGGTACAAATTCATCTTAACGGCTACTAAGTATTTTACTAAATGGGTTGAGGCAATTCCCCTTACATACACCACTGGTAATAAAATAGCAAAGTTCATGCTTAATTACATTATCTGCTAGTACGAGATTCCAATGTGCATAGTGATAGACAACGAACGTCCATTCAAAAATCAAGAAATGAGAGAATTGTGTGACAAATTTCAAATACAACAGAGATTTGCAACATCATATTATCCACAAAGCAATGGACAAGTAGAGGCAACAAACAAGACAATATTGAAGATCCTAAAGAAAGTTGTCATTGATGCAGGACGAGACTGACATCTCCAGTTAAATCCCTCTCTTTGGGCTTATAGAACAAGAGTACGTACCCCTATAGGAGCAACACCATATTCCTTGGTCTATGGTATAGAAGCAATACTACATATTGAAATAGAACTACCATCTTTAAAATTCTCCTTAAAGAACATCATATTAGAGGAAGACTATCGGGTTGTAAGATTACAAGAGCTGGAAACTCTCAATGAAAAGAGACAAACTGTTTTCAATCATTTACAAGGTTACCAGAACAAATTGAGAAGGAGTTACAATAAATGAGTACACCCAAGGAATTTTGAAGTGGGAGATCTAGTTCTCAAGGAGAGCCAAAGGAACCTAGCGGAACGAGAAAAACCAGGGAAGTTTGAACCTAACTGGCTAGGTCCTTTTATCATAACAAGGGTTATAGGCAATGAAGCATACAATTTGGCTACCATGGAGGGAGATCCACTCCATAAACCCTATGAACAACATGTACCTTAAATGATATTATATCTAAGGGATGGGTTAGTTTAGGTTTTACTTTCCACATTGCATATCATTTTATTCAAAGCACTGCATCGCATACAGTTTCTTTTTTAAAAAACATCATATTTGCAAAAGTTCTGCATTAGCATTTAGCAGCATCAATAAAACAAGACAACTGTCCAAGTTATATCCATTTACATTCAAGAGAAACAAGGTTCATCTCCTTTCTTCGATATTCGGACATGAAATCTTTGAGGTCCTAAGGTCATTCATTTTCAACATTACCCTGTGACGACGCTTTACTTATGGTTGGGTAGTGATTTCACTATTTGAGACTTGTTAACGCAAATATATCAATTTCCATATCTCAAACACATTAACAATATCTCTAATTCATTCGAGACACCTAGATGATCATATGACTAGTGAAAAATCTAAAATTCTACTTCAGCGCCATTGTAATTATCACACCCAAGTAGGTTTCATTACTTACAAGTCAATGCAAGAAAAGAAAAAAGAAAAAGTGCTATGCCAAATATTCATCTGAATGCAAAAGAGCAATGATATATAATTGAAATATCACGCATACAAAGTGTGACAAAAGCTTGGCTATGGGAACATCTGAGTAACTCCATCAGGGTTATGGACACCTGCTAATAATGGAGCAATATTTGAGAAATTACAGTCTATAACCTCGTCGGAGCTCTAAAAGCTTGTTGGTAGTGAGGCTCTATCAAGATACTTTTGAAGTTAGAATAATCCATGTAGCTAGTCATATAGGATGCTAAGGATCTTTAGTGAACATAAGAGCGAGAATTAACTCATTTGCACACACATGGGAAAAAGACGATCAAAGTTTCAAAAACAAATGGGGAAGTTTTCCGCATCTGCATTTGTAAATCATAGTCACTAAGTGTGTTAATTTGGATGTTCCAAGAGACCTTAAGGATCGATTAACCGCTTATCATGAAATGTTTTGTAACTCCAATTCAATTGGTGTATTACGAAATGCTAAACAAACATAGTCATCCTTGTTCAAATAGGAAATGCATCTTCATCATGCATATTGCATTAACATAGGTCATGTCAAAATTCATTGTCTCCACATATAGTCTACAGATTATTATTTCATACAGGTATACACAGTGAGGGCATAACTGAAAAAATCCTAAAAAATCATATAAAGTCTTGAAAAACCCATTAAAATCAAATACGATCCTGAAAAAATCAATAAAAAACATTCATATATAATCCACAAAATCCAAAATCAGTGAAAAATATAAAAATACAAAAACAGTGAAAAACATAAAATCCACAAACATTGAGAAAACATAAAAAATCCAAAAACATCCATATAATATCCTAAAAAACTCAATAAAAAACATCCATATAATGTCTTGAAAAAATCAACCAAAAATATTCAAATACCAATCTACAAAATGCAAAAACAATAAAAAATCAATCAATCGAAAAACTTGCAATAAAATATCTCGTAAGAATCAAACACCCTAGCAGATATCCAACAAACACTTCACACGAAGTTAACAAAGGATACGACTATCCAGTCAAACATCTGCAATCAACTGATCAAACTGTCTTATCAATCGTATCATATCCATATCAAGTGATCATTATCTTGTCTTGAACAAAAGAGGATACACTCAAAATCAGATGGGTCAGTCTTAAACGAGGTCCACAACTTTATGAGATCAGACATTATCAACCACCACATCAAGCAACTGAGGACAAAGGCACAAGGTCATTATAGTTGTTGAATTTTGTCCGGGTCAGTATTTATCTTTTATCATTTGGTGACAAATAATGTTCTTATGCTACTCAAGGATGTCCACAAGTGAATAGAGGAGCTATGATGGGCATTATCTTTTTCTTTGTTTGTTGTTTGTGGTGTGAACCAATGAAGTTCTAGGGAAATTTCTCTAGTGGGTGTTTGTGATAGAAGCATTTAGCTAGTGAATGCCACACATACCTTGACCCCTAGTGTATTTCCTAGAATGGAGGGGTTCACTCCTTGTCTGCTACGTGTTTGTTGCTTCAATGAGATATCTTTACATCTTGATTCCTTATACCCTAATGTGCTAAGCTTCATTGTTCAATAATAAGGCTCAGTGATGATTATATATTGCACAATAAATAATGACACAGGTTTGTGAATCAATCATTCTCATTCTCATCTCATCTGTTTATTGATAGTTTGTTGATTCATTTTTCATCATCTCTTTCTAAATCATTTTTTGTTATCTAACACTATTCTTTCATCAATCTCTTCTTTCTTTCATCTTACTAACATTTCTTCAAGGTACATCTGAGTTAAAATAATATTCTAGCATTATCATACAAAAACAAATTGCATCCATATAATTTTAAATTGCATTTAATAACCAGTGCCTTCGTAAACATCATGTTTTTCATATAGAAAGAATTAAACCATTTAAAAATCATTCATAAATCATATAGAAAGCATTAAATCATTCATTAATCATTACATCATAAATCATGTAGAGATCATTGCATTCAGAAATAATAATTCATAAATCATATAGACATGCATTGCATAACTCATAGTATCATATAACATACACAGAAAACAAGGCATAATAGATCGCCACCAAAAAACTGCATATCATATATATAACTCAAAAATGGTAATGTGTCAGAATACAATAATCATAAAATAAGCCCAAAGGTTTAGATAACATGATCTCAATGTCTCAACAAACATTGCCTCTGTCAATAGGTGGATCCTGCTCGCTAGATCTTGCCCCAGGATGTTGAGGTGGACCCATTACACCACCACTATCGGTCCTTTGTGTAGAAGTACTACTATAACCAAAATTACCTCTAACCTCACTAAAGCTAGGATCTCTCTGTCCCTCAAGTACAACATCATGGTAGAGTTGTCGATAATAAAAAGCCTCCCGTGCAGCGTAATAGAGTCTGTCAGATTGTCTGCATGCATCGGTACCTAGAGCAAAATGCTGATCATAGGCAGCCTGAATCATTAGCGACCATCTAACTGCCTCATCTCTATCCCTCTAGAGATGATCTCTCTTGGTCTCTAATGCACCATAGTCTCTGCGGAATGCCTCCCACTTAGCATCTCGCCGTTGCCTAATTCTGGCAACCTCATCCTCTAGACTCTGAATCCACACTCTGTGAATCTGTGAATCATCATCATCTCCATCACCACCCTATCCTCCTCCCCCCTCTACAGCAGGAACGTCCTCTAACTCTAACATATCATCATCATCCCCTTCCTCACTACTCGATGGCTCTGAAGAATCATCACCATCCTCGCTGCTCGTAGACTTGGTGTCTCCACCAATGTCTACATCCTCCTCCCCTCCCACATCTCCTCCTCCTCCCTCATCTCCCCCTCTACCCTCCGCTACCCTCCTCTCCCCCATGTGGATCCTTAGTCGCTATCTAGGATGTCGTATCTGTTGCGTTGTGATCGGAACAATCAGATCAATTGGATCGATCGATATCCCAAGTATACAATACTGTGCATCTGATAATAAACCATGGCTAATAGACAAGGACCCCAAGCATATACTCAATTATGAACAATCATATCATGGAGCACTCTACCCCATCCAACTGAAAGCCATGACCTTGTCTGTCAGGAATCAACAAACCACCTAAGATACTGCACAATACTATAGTAAGGTAATCATAGTCCAAGCAAGCCCAAGGGATATCATAATGACCACTGATCTATAAATCCTACTCCTCATACTCAAAAAGGGCACACAGTCCAGCGACGCCATCATCATGATCATATACAACTCTCGCACCATGGATGGGAATATGCAGTATACACCAAACATCCTCTAAGGTAATGGACACCTCACCAATAGGAAGATGAAAGGCACATGTCTCGAAATGCCACCACTCTACTAACACTATAATCAAGGCCCTATTGGCCGTAACCTCTGGCAAATGTAAAACATGATATAATCCTAGATGTCGGATATGTGCAATCTCCTCATCAAGTAAATCGACTCAAAGATCAAGTCCACTAGGTCTGCTCCGTCAGCAGTATAACACTCTGATATTCTCCTGCATAGAGAATATATTGAAAATATCAAATATCGGATAACGCGATTACAAAAAAATGATCATACACATGACAAAAAACTTTAATTTACACCGAATGTGTAAAGTTTAATACTTATGCATAACATTTAACACTATTGTGGTACACTTGAAGCTTATGCATAACAATTGCAACAAATGCATAAATAGATAAACGTATGCGTGACACGAAGCACCTATGCGTAACACTTAAGCTATTGTGGTACATTTAAAGCGTTTGCGTGACAATAAATGCAAATGTGTAAAAATCGATAGGTGTATACGTGATGAATAAAACCTATCTCTCTGGAATTTTTTTGAAAAAATTGCAAAAACAGGCACAAAACTAGGCAAAAAGTTGGAAACATACCATGCCGCTAGTCCCTAGAGGTCTCCGATAAGAACGTACTCGATCAGACAAGTGCATTCATGCTCTATGGCCAGCCATGATGATCAAATGCTCACAGGAAAGCAAAAGACTCGCAAGGATCTCCAAGAACTCAACACAATGCAAATGAGCAAATGAAAAGGCTAAACTCTCTATTTATAGCTCAAAATTAGGGTTTTTCCCACTCTGACACCCGTGGTCCTTGTCAACTTCAAAAAACTTGTAGGCTACTCAAATGATCTCAAAATTGCACGAAACTTCACACGATCACTCATTATACTGATATAAAAAATATGGTCTCAATTTTTGAATTTTTCGACCACCCTTTCCGAGGGGGCATATTTATACTATACAGTGTTACCAAGGCATACTGGGGCAATTTTTTTTTCATTTCTTTGAAACAACGTCATTCTGACTTTGTCTCAAAGAGGGGCAAATGTAGACACCTAAACATGTGTCATTGATCATGTACTAATTATTCCTCTAATTGATTAAATAATTCTTTAATTATTTAATTAAATTAATTAATCTTATTCTTTTAATTTCATATTTCCTCATCATCTTACTAATTATTCTATTTCCAATTCTATCATCATTTAATCATTTAAACTATTTTCTAATGTTAATTAAATATTTATTATTTAATTAATTATAATTTTTAATCCTCAATTTAAATAATCTTTATTATTTAAATAAATTCTTTCTCAATTTCTATCTCTAATCATCTAATCATTAATCCTCTTCTGAATATTAATTAAATATTTATTATTTAATTAATTATGATTTTAATCCTTTAATTTAAATAATCTTTATTATTTAATTAAATTTAATTTCTAAATAATTAAATAGTTTCTTTAAATTATTTAATTAACTAATCATTTCCTCTAATTTAAATTTCAAATCCCCAAATTCTAATTTCATTTAATTCCAAATTCTTCTAATTTAATTTAATTTCTAATTTCTTCTAATTTCAAATACATGTGCATGATTTCAAAAATCAAATTGAAAATCAAAGTCAAGTTCTAAATATATCCAAATAATAAATTGAATTTAAAATAAATAAAATATTTGAATTAAATCTCATGCAAAGATTAAATTGAAAATCAAAGTTAAAGTTCAAGCACATGCTAAATTAATTAGTTAATTAATTAAATCATTATCTTTCCAATCTCTATTTCTATCTTCTACTTTGTTTTTTTCCAAAAAGCTCTCAAAAAGCTTTCAATCAGTTAACTATTCCATCTATTTCAATTGATTATTTCAATTAATTGATTAATTGCATCATTTCTTCAATTATCTCTTCAATTCCTATTTCTATCTTTTAGTTAGCTTTTTCTAAATAAAGCTCTCAATCAGCTTTCAATCAGTTAACTATCTCCTCCTCTTTATTTCTCCTCCAATCTTTCTTTTTCATCTTTTAATCAATTTTTTTCTCAATCAGTTAACTCTTTATCTATTCAATCTATTCTATTTCACCTCTAAATCAGTAGTGCAACTATCAATCAGCATGTGAGCTCACCTGAGTTCCACCTCTTCATCAATATGTTCCACCTCTCAATCAATCTCATCCTGTTATCTATAAATTGAGAATTCAATCTCCATTTTCAACAATCACGAACTTCGAATCTTTGTGTCACTTGCAGGTTGCCAACATGATATCTGAGAGCCACCATACCACAAAGAAGAGAAGAGCAATGAAAACTATATGCAGTCTTGGAATAGGGGATTTTGATTGATAAAATTTATATTCCCGTTTCTTGCTTGTTTTGCATTATTTCATTGTCCGTTTGTTTGAATTCCAATTAGGATAGGGATTTGTGATTTCCCTTTCATTCCTATTTGATTTGATTTAATGAATTTTAGCATACGACAGGTAACTATAAGAGATTAGTATTTATTAATCTAATTAATGTATCTCATTATTCATGTTACAAAAACATATTATTATGGTTGATAACTTGATGATATTTTATGAATCTTTCAACTTTTTGCAATTAGAATTTAATATCGATTTGTAATTGTATTTTTCAATTTTCTATTTCCAGATTTAAAATAGCATAATAAAAAACCATGATGTGTTTATTGATACAAAGATGTTTATTTAGACATGTTGAGAACTTAATTTTTCACTAATTCTTTCAAAATATAGCCATATGATACAATTCATTCAATACACCACTATGTGTGATTCTCCATGCAAAAGTCAATACAAAGTTTCAAAACCCTTTGCAAATGACCCTGAATTCCCTTTTATAGAAACAAGGGAGCAACAACAGCTTCAGGTCGATTTGCAACATGTGAAGACTCAAGATAAAAATCAATTACTAAGGCATTGAATATTGAATATATCGACCCAACTGCCATCAATATCACAAACTCAACACAAATTTACATGGCCATCACAGGCCGAATTAACAATTTAGCAATTTAACAACTGCTACATGTCTCCTGTTAAAAAAAAAAGTTCAAAATTAAATAGTAATTCAAGCCATGACAAATTAAATATAGATAATAGCACTGCCCAAAACCTAGTAATCAGAAATAGAGAAATGCAGGAATGTTAAAACTTGGGAGAATTTGAGAATACAAATTTACAGGTTGAAGGTTTGCACTATGCATCATAGATTCATAGGTTGGATTAGCAATAGCGAGTGCTAGTTTCTTCCTGTTCATAAAATAATGTTATTTCAAGAGATGCCAAATTCCAAACAGAAAAAACATAAAACCTTGAAATTAAGAGCAAACGTAGAAAACTGTGCAATACATACTACGATTCTTGAGATTTCTGTGCCAGTTTTTGTAGGGTGATCCACTCTTCATCTGATGGAAGGTCAATATTCTTTAAACTATGAAAAGTCAACTGCAACTTCATTAACAATCCATATTTAGAAGAGTGACTTGACATCACTGTTTCATCCATACCGCATTCAAAGTTGTAAATGGTTTGATGAATTCTAGAAAGCTTTGGGGAGTTGTGTTCTTAGGAAGCAAGTCTAAATCAGACTTCATTTTTTTCTCGATGCTTTTTTGGTAAGCTTCTTTTCCAATGAATTTATTTGATGGGTCAACAGACTTTGGCAAACCAAGTTTAATCAAAGTAGTTGTCATTTCTTGCAGCTTCAATATCTTTTTGCCACCTTTATCCATAACTTCTGATATTTCCCTTAGTTTCTGACATTTTTGAAGGATAGATGATGTCTTAACTATGACATCAATACGACTGTTAATTCCCTTGGATGCCAAATAGCTGTCATTGGTACTATAGACTACTTGCAAAATCTATTTTGCCATATCCTCTTTTGAATAAACATATATTCTCTTCTCAATGTGCCCTTTGATTTTGCAATAAATTAATCTCAGACTTTCATTCAATTCAAACCATTCACACAACTTGTCACTCCTCTGCATTATTTGCCCCCAAATGTTTTCTTGTATATACTTTGTTGTATTTTTTATATTACCTTTCAATCTATCCTCTAAAGTTTTAATTTTATCATTTGCATTGTGTAGGTCTTCTTTCATTTGTGCACATTTTTTTCTTTCTTCCTCTACTTCCTCTTCCAAATATTTTGCTTTTTCCTTCTCATGATCCAATAGGTTCTGTAATTTTTTTAATTTCGGCAACAACAAATTCATAACTTTTGTATAATTTTTGAAAACTAGCTCTTTCATCATCAATTTTTTTACTGCTTTTAGCCAGTTTCTCCCTCAGTTCCTTCAATTCTACCTCCATCTTTTTGTGCTCTGCAATTTCTACTACAAAGCCCAAATTTATTATCCTTTTCTATAAATGTTTGCACTTGTTATCTGCTCCTTTCCTCTTTGATTTTTCATTTGCTAGGTCTGCTTGTAACTTTTCTATTTGTTTCTCCAACTTATTTTTTTCTCTCTCCACCTTTAGCAGTGAAGTGTAGACTAGTTCGTTAGTCTTTTTTGACACACGAATTTTGTCCATATTTTGTACTTTTGAAAAATCCATTTGGAGGGTGCTAACTTGAAATTCAGAGGGATCCATTTGACTAGGTGGTGGATTTTTATCTTTATTTGGGGGCATAACAACCATGAACTCCATCATATCTTTGTGTGGGTCATATGTTGGAAATACCCTGTTCCTTGCAGGTCATTCCTCTAAAACTTCAGTCAAGGCAACCCTATGCAATACTCTTTTTTTCCCTTTATTTGCATTTGTTGTGTGTTCAAATTTTTCATAGTAATCACGAAATTGAAAATCTGGGCTTGCTGAAGCAATTGAATGTTTGTGTTGGCAAATGCACACTCCAATGAGAAATTGTAGGTGATTGAAGGTATTGTCATTGATGGAAAACTTACAATCCTATGGCACTGGTAGACACCGACACAGGCACAGACACCGGCACCAACAACGACAAAGATGTTTACCGACACCCTGGCCGATAGGATTTTATTTATTGTATTTTGTATTTAATTGTAAAATCTTTTTGTAAGCCGACAAGGAGAATTGTATTAGGAATCATATAACTATAAGATCTTGTAAATCATTTGGTAGTAGCAAAAAAGGCATGGAAGGAATATAATAGGCAGATGCGAATATTAAGGCAGATTTTGGGTTAGGGTTTTGAAGTTGTATGAGCTTAAACTGGTACTGAACTTGGCATAGAAGATGCTGAACTGAAGTAGTACATGACATTGGATTTACATAATCCACTTTTGTAAGTCAGTGAGACTTTCTTTTTGTATTTAAGTAGTGAGCTTTAGGCAGTTGGCCTTCCTGCATGTGCAGGCCCCTATTGTATCGGTAATATTCACTTATTGGCCAGTGAGCGAATATTGTGGGTCACAAATCCCACCAAGGTTTTTCCCACACTGGGTTTCCTTGTTAAAAATATTGTGTTATGATGTACTTTCTATGTTGTGTTTACTGATCTTATTTACTGCATTATTTTTGGTTTACCGGTACACTGTTTTGGCATGCAATTCATTTAATAAGTTTAGAAAATCCATCAACCAGTTAGATACTGATTCACCCCCCCTCTCAGTATCTTTGTGAATCCTAATAGTTTGAAAGGTGTAATAGAAGAGGCTCTAGTTCCACCTATACTTGTGGTTTTAACTAATGCATTATGAGGAGTACCAACAACCATTCCCAATTTGTCCCACTATCACTTGCATGTGTAGTTTTTATAGTCTTTTGAGGGGTTTGTTCTGAAGTTGCAAATGATAGTTTTGTAGCAGCAGTGACACTTAATATATGATTCTAAATAGTATGAGTATCTACCACTAGTGGCCTCTTGCGAGAGATATTTTGTTGTTGCACTTGTCCAACACCAAGACAAATAGTATGAGTAGTAGTACCCATGCCAACCCCACCAATGGCAGTGGAACTTGACTGAACACTAATAGGAATACTATCCCTAGATTCCCCACCAATGGCAGTGGCACTTGATTCACCACTAATGGGAATACCATTATGTGGTGGTGGTTATGGATTTGAACCTCTAACAAATGCAGGTGGACCTGGAGGGTAATGAGTAGTACCTTTCCATGATGAATCTGATGAATCAAGTCCAACAAATGGTTTAACAAGAGCTTTTGATTTTGAATATGATGTAATTTGTACCTCAAGTGGAAACCAAACTCCTTCTCCTCTGGGACCTAGACAACCACCTTCAAAACCCATTTTTTCCACATTATTTTCTCCTTTGCTATATTTTTCTTTCATGGACTCATTGACTCCACCAAATATTGTAGGGACTGTAGTAGTTGTTGGAGTGACCTCAATCTCATACTCATTTTCATCATCACTCCTGTCATATGCTGTTGTGGGATGCTCCATATTCCACAATTTGCTAAACTCTACATCCTTGTCGATGGACTCAAATTTTGCATTGGTCTTTGGTTCATTGAGATTCTTCCTCATAGTCCAAAAATCATTTATTTTGGTGTGAGTCCAAAATCTGTCTTTACATTCTTGCAAAATTGTTTTGGGAATAGATTTGTTAGATGGATTAGCAAATTTTTGGTAGAAATTGTAGGGTCTCCTATTTTGGATGCCCTGCTCTGTTGTCCTCTATGTGTGCAATGCCATAATTTATGATGACAATTCTTCGATTGAAATGTTATTATCAATGACAATTTTCTCCATCTCTTTTTTTACCTCATCCCAGGAGTCCATGTTTCTAAGATTTTCTAGCAATGGTTTACTTTCATGTTGACATAACGCTGAAGAGTTCCCATTTTTCTTAAGCCTTGCTTGAACTACACCGATTGGATCATACTGCCAGAGGTCCTCATCACAAAAGATAAAAATTGTCAAAAAAGCATGTGCCACATTGAATGCTTTTCTCTCAAATGTGAACCGTCCACATGAGAAAGGCAAGGAAGGAAATATGCTCTTCTTTTGCTAACCATGAAAATGCCTATCTGTGCTCTTTAATTGCCATACATATTCCAATGCAAATACCCTCTCTGTCACATGTATTGGAAGTCTGTATGGTTTTACTATTGATCCGTAAAACCTTAACACAATGTATTTTTTCCATGAAGAACTAGTCAACCAATTGTATTTGACTTCCGAGTTGAATGCAATTTATACAAGGGAAATCTAGGCATTGGAGTGCTTGTAATTTCATTATACATTGGTGCCAAAAATAAGTCTACAAAATGGTTGTAGTTCTTTTTGTTATCATGCATCCTTATCTTAGGTGTCCATTCATATATTGGACACTCTGTTTTGTTTTCAGTCTTCTCATCAATATTATAGTTCACAATGTAAAGATTGTTGGTCTCGAATATTGCACGATACTTGGATAGAAGAAGATAGCACAAGTAGGATGAGAACCTAAATGTCTTATAGGAACCTTTTTTGATAATTAGCAATTGTTTTTGCATGGATTGAAAAACATGCTCAACAAAATTATATCTTATTGGTTGACTTATACAATGGATATTAAAAATCATTTCAAGAAGGCTAGCATCCACTTCCCTATCATTTTCCAATCCCAGGCAAAATGTCAGCAAGGAAATAGTATCCTGAACCCATGGAACAAAAATGCTATAATCATAAGGAGGATTATTATTCCGATCCAACGGAGTACCACACATTATTAGATTTCTAATAAATGAAACTCTATGAATTAGATCGAGACTCTCATAATTCTCTGCCGGCTATCATAGGTCAATGTGGACGTTTGAGTTTTGTGCTTCAAACCCTAGGTTCAACAAACAAGAAAATTCTGCCTCGGTCATGGATAGAATTTCCTCTTTTGCATTTTTATTGACAATTGCATTTTTATCTTCATCATAATTTTTGGTGCAAACCATGACAAATTCAGGGCAAGGGAATACTTCAAGTAACATCATGCTTCCCAATCCAACATCCCACAATGCAATTTTATTTGTTCTTTATTTTAACATTGTGTTGAAAACAGTAAATTTTGTCCTGCTTGGATCTATTGCCTTATTAGACAATGCATATCTAATTTCTATGATATGCTTTTCACTATGGATAGCAGGGTCATAAATATCATGGTACTCATTAGTGAAACCTGGTGTTTTAACCAGTTCGACTAGGCATAATTTTTTATTCACTTGGCTTTCTATTGAACTACTTCTTTCTGGTTTCCCCATCACCGTTACTGTTAATAATTCAAAATAATGCTAGATACAAGCCTGAAAATGCTAACTCTCAAATTGAACCATGAGATTCAAAAAAATAAAAAAACGCGGGATGTAGGTGTTCTAGATTTTACCCAAAATTTCTATTTCACTAGATTGACGCAGACAGACTCTGTTGCATTCCTCAATCTAGTAGCCATTTTTGAATCTCCCTAGATTTACTGGTTTGTCCATGAAATGAAATATGATTACAAGTCACTTATTTTGAAAACACTGAAGAGTTCAAAAGTAATACCTAAAGGGCAAAATTTCTAGAATCCTATTGTAATTTTATAGATTATTATTAATATCTATTCTCCGCCGAAGGACAAAACATTCATTGCTTCAGTCTAAATTTTGAGGATAGTGGACACGTCACCAAACTCAAGTCACTTTTCCAGATTATTTTTGAAGTCTTTTTAATCCTTTTCAACTTCCTCCCGAAATAGAGCTTAATTATAGTTAATTAAATGTAAAACGTTTAATTTCGGGTCAAGTTCTCAAAAATGTGTTTACTTCCCATATTCGGGCCGAAATCTACCCTAAGCCATTGATATGTGCTCATCCAACGGACAATGGCATCTGTTGTTAGTTGTCGTGGGTCCTAGGACTTTTGCCTATTTTCAGTTACGTCACCAGACTTGAGTCACTTTTTTGGGCTGTTTTTGAAGTCTTTTTAATCCTTTTCAACTTCCGCCCGAAATAGAGCTTTTTAGACTTAATTATAGTTAATTAAATATAAAAAGTTCAATTCCGGGCGAAGTTCTCACAAATGTGTTTTCTTCCCACATTCGGGCCGAAATCCATCCTAAGCCATTGATTTGTGCTCATCCAATGGATGATGGTATCTGTTATCAGTTGTCATGGGTCCCAGGACTTTTGCCATTTTTTGGCCACGTCAATAGACACGAGTCACTTTTTGGGAATGGTTTTGAATACTTTTTAATCCTTTTCAACTTTTGTTTGAAATAGAGCTTCTTACAATTAATTAAGTATACAATTACAAATTTATAATTTAACTTTACTTAATTAAATTTTTATCATTTATGGAAGTTTTCTGTTAGAAGTTTGCAAATTTTTTTTATTTCCCACATTCGGCATAAAACACACCTCATGTCATTGATCTGTTCTCATCCAACAGATGGTAATATCCTTTGTCAGTTGTCGTGGGTCCCATTATACATAGTATTTTTGCCACCCAAATGCCACGTCACTTGACACTTCATCGTCCCATGGGCCATAACCTTTCTTTCCTATCGGTGTTCAATGACACGTGTTTCCGGTGAAAGTTTGCAAAAAAAATCAGAGATCCCACATTCGCCCCAAAATACACCTTGTTGGAATTTGGCATAACTGATGCACAATGAGATGATGTAGTTAAAGACTGATGATTGCACCGGTAGAGGATAGAAGTCTATTTGTGATGAAGATATTGAGATTTTGTGATTAGATGACTTGATCAGTTATTTGTGTTGTCATTGATGGCAACTGATGTCAAATGATGATTACTGATGTTTCTAATGTTTTGTTTTGTCTTCTAAGTGATTTGGTTTACCTTAAGACATGGTTTACCGGTAGAGAACTGAAGTCTATGAAATAGGACTTTAATCGGTAAAGCATAGATGTTTTGGTTGAATTGAGCGATTGATGATGATTGGTGATTTGCGGTTTGGAATGTAAGCTTGTATCATGGAAAGATGTATCTAATCGGAACCGAAACTTGTAATGACTGCCAAAAGGCTTGTTTAAAATTTTTGATGAAGTTTTGCTAAGGTTTTAGCAGGGTTTAAGGACTGGTGAAGAAATCATCAAACCGGTGTTGGTATATGATGAAGTGGTGAAAAAGTATGTTGTCATTGATGTCAATATGTGTTCAAGTAGGTACATTGGCATGCACCAGTATGAAGCTCAGAAGTAGTACAGGTCAACCAGTATGAAGAGATGTAGTGAACCGGTGTTAGGGTTTCACTAAGTGTGACTACCGGTTGGTATTCTCAGCTTTAGGGTTTCCAATTTGGCAATCTAGCTTGTGCGATGAAACCAATGATATTCTATGATGAGTTAGCTAAAAAATAAGGATGAGATCGAGATGCCAAGTAATTTTTGTGCACGTGAAGGATTTCCTTGAGGATCTTGCATGTGAAGATCAACTGCATTAAATGTCTACCTCGGGAATGAACATTCTTCTTAGCGGTATGAGAAGAAAGCGTGATGGGTTACTGATTTCTATGTGTGGTGAAGAATGGATGATGCAGAATGACTTGTGATCTGTTTGAGATTGTTTTATTCTATGTAATGTGTTTGGATGGTCAGAATTGGACCGCTTGTAATAGTAAACCTAAATACTTAGGGTTTAGGGTTTATGTTACTGACCTAATTATTGTCTATAAGGTCGATGATGTTTGTTATTGTAAGTGTTGGAAAAAGTTGTGTGTGTATCCGAGTGATGAGATATTTGCCAGACCAGTGAGTGAAAACTGTAGAGTGTGATTGCAGAGTAGAAGAACTGAAAAAGATCTGCCTTAGCATATAGTGTTGTTATCAGATCAAAGTCTTACCTATTGTCTTCTAACCATTTCAACAGAAGGAAAATCTCTTTGCCGGGTAGCTTTAACATGCTTACTGTAAATCCTCTAACCAGGTGATTCAAGTTCATTGAGTTCTTTAAATCCTCTAGCAAGGTAACCTTTAACAGGGTATATATCCATCCCTTAACCGGGTGATCTTTAACAGGATCGGTTCCTAGAAGAACCTTATTGTAAAGTCTTTAACCGGACTAGGCTCCTAACAGAGCGAGATTCAAAAGACTTCAAAACAAGCTTGTGGGTATTCATCCCCACCGTAGTTTCTGTGTGTCATGAGTTGTGCATTTTTCATGTGATGATTAAGCATTCTTTGTTTAAGTGATTATGCATGCAGAGCTAATGGTTATGGTATTGCTGATACACCACATGCATATGTTTATGGGTGCAGTAGTTATCAAGTATTGAATGTATTTGAAGTATTCAGTTTTACAGGTTTATGTTGTCTGAAGTCTTACTGTGTTTAACCAGTTTTGCCATGGTTAAGTTCAGTAATGAAGACAACCGGTTAGCATTGTTGTAACTTGATAAGTTGAGAAGAAGTTTTTGTATGTATTGATTCACCCCCCCTCTTAGTACCAATTATGGTATTTTTTGCTCATAATTTTTCATCATCGGTAATGATTTTTGTTATAGCGATGTTCAATGACGAGTCTACATGAAGGTGGTAACACGACACAACCCGCGTGAAATGATTTGATTGCTATTTTGACGTGATTTAGGGAAGAATTTCTTGGGAAACATCAAAATACTTAGTGGAGTGTTTTGAGGCTTTGACTTTGGTATAGATCAGATTTTCATGATGGGCTTTGATCAACCAACGATTGGTATTGCATTGTAATTTGATGTAATAATCTGTATATTGATCCAAGATGATCTCTTTTGATTTGTATTATAATATCATGATGTAATTAGGGTTAAGTGGCCGACCTAGTTGAGATGGCTATTTAGATAACACAGTTGATGTTTATTGTGTCAGTGGTCTTAAGAGAATGTGTTGAGCTTGTTGGCTTGATGATGATTGTAATGGATGACTTCATGTGTTGTCATTGATGGCACATGTATACACACACATACGTTCACAATGTCTTAGTCATCTTAGTTAAGACAAACCGGTATTACTCCTAAGTCTTTGTATTGCAAAATTGGTATTATATGTATAGTTAAGTTCAAATAGTTATGAGGGTTTCTAACTGGTATATGTAAACAACCGATATATGCAGGAATGACTTGACACCAGCATGGAGCTTCAACGAAGACCATCAAAGAATCAAATGGAGGACAATCGGTCTATGAGTTGGAAGAGGTTAACTCTTAACCGATATCGATGTTCCAACCGGTTTCACTGATTGTGTGATGAGTTATCACCAGTCATGATGAGGTATCCCTAATCGATAGATTTGGTGGCAATCTGTGACGAGTTATGTTAGATTGTCCAGATACACTGCACCTAAGAAATTGTGATATGATTCCTGAGCCGAGATGAAATCTAATGTCTATATAATGACATTATGATGAACTATTTTTATGATGTGAAATAGAAGTGTTGAGTTATTGAAGGCGTTACATAATATATTGGTGATGCAGTTTTGAGCAAGTAGAAGAGGATCTATTCAAGCAAGTTGTGCTACTTCTCTATCACACCACCTTGTTTTTTTCTAAATATTTTCAAATGCTGTGATTTAATTTCATATGATTCGTGAGCGGTGTGAGTTTGAAGAAAGGGCTTGAATTCGATGCAACTATTGTACCACAAGCCTAACAATCTCGTCTTTTTGCCCGCATATTTACTCTTGGTTAGAAGAACCAGTACTTAAGAAAGGAGAGTGTATTTGGAGAGGAGAAAGGAAGAGTAGGATTGTTTGTGAGGTGGGCCCTGAGAAGGCCACAAGTATATGTCCATCTCATCGATCTTATTTCATGTCTCCCTTGCGTTCATTGCTATTTGCCCCTCTTGCCGAGGTTCGGCTATGGATCCTCCACACTCGATCGCAACAATACAATAGTACTTATCAATTTAATAGGGGGATTCTGCTCAACGCTTTTCAAACTCCCACCGCTCACGAATGATGGACGCTTCGCAAGTCAGCTAGGGTTTTCTCTCTTCCTTAACTTCATTTTTCTTTTTCCTGTTGGTTTTTTTTTGAATATTTTCAAATGCTGTGATTTAATTTAATCACTACAACAGTCAAATCCCCTAACCAAGTAAGCTCTAACAAGCTTCAATGTACAAATACTCTAACAAGGTGATCCACTAGTTTGAGTTTGAAATCCTCTACCGAGGTTACTCCTAACAAGGTACTACCTTTAATAGGGTATAGATCCTAATAGAGCTTTGGGATCTTTAACATGATTCACTCCTAGCAGAGAAATTTTGTAGACCTTAACCGGTCAGTTACCTATTACTGTAGATAGTTAACTTGTGAGTCTCATCTCACCGTGGTTTTTCCCAGTTGGATTTTCCACGTATAAACACTTGTGTTATGGTGGATGTTTTACTTGTTGTGGATGCTTTAATATCATTTTGGATTGCATGCATAGTATTAAGTAAACTGGTTAAGTATCTTTACCGGTCTGTGTTTAAAGTGGTATTATTTTTGCTGTCGCTGATTCACCCCCCCTCTCAGTGCTTTGTAAGTCTATCAATTGGTATCAGAGCCAAACTTCCTTAAGGATTAATCGCTTGGAAGGAAACCCTAAAGCCATCATGGGGGATATGAGTTACGTAGAGATGGCTAGAGTGCTTGAAGCTACCAAGGATGATCTTGAAATCCTAAGGGTCAGATTTAAAGCTTCACAAGTCAAAATGAGAGAGCTGACTAAACAACTATTGGAGATATCTGATAATAGTTCTTCAGATGAGGCTAACATTAATGCATTGGCTAAAGAACTTGAAAAGATGAACAATGAAAAGCTGAATCTGAGATGAGAGTTAGAAGCCCTAAGTATGCGCATGAGCCAAGAGCTTGAAGCAAGAAGGGCAGCTCAAGACCTAACCAAAGAAAGAGATCATGAGATTGCTAAGATCAAACAAGAGAATGCAACTTTGCATGAGCATTGGCATGAAGAAAAATAAGAGAAGGAGGCTTTGTAGCTAGATCTTGAAATGACAACATCTCTAAGAGAGACTCTGACAAAACACAATGAAGATCTTACCAGAGAGCTCACTGAGGCTAATGGAAAGCTAGAAAAGTTCAATAAAAGTTCTTCTATGCTGGATGAGCAGATCCAATCTCAGAGGATGAAAGGTGACACATTTGGACTAGGTTTTAACACATCCGAGAAAGGAGAATATTCTGTTACAAAGAGCAACATACACAAAGGTAAAACTACTCCTAAGGCTAACAATCCTACTACTAATAAAGTTTTTAAACCTGTTTTCTTTGTCTGTCATAAACTTAGACATATTGCAAATGTGTGTAAAAGCAGACCTAATGATAATACAGGTGTAAAGCGGAAAAATTGAACCCTAGTTGTTCTCCCCTCCCCAACTCCAAGGAGAGAGAAGGGAGAGTCACTAGGGTTGATGGTTTTCACTTAGGAGAGACTTTACATTCAAAAGAGGGGTTGAAACCCACAAGATCCGATCCCACGCAATGCAGGATTGGATTCTAAATGAGTTTCAAGGGTTAAGACATCAAGGATACCCTCTTTTGTAAAGAAATGTAGATAGAATGATTGAACTAGGACTGTATGTAAAATAGGAAAGATTCGCTTATAAACAGAGATAGGGATACGAGATGAAGCCGCGGACCTGGAATTAGCAGTAAAATGTCGAGACGGTGCTGTTCTGCAAATTTGAGCGAAAGTTGATGGGACGATGGCGCCCGGCGTGCACACGGTCCTCCGAAAAATCCGCGAAATGAAGGTGGATCTGTTCGTCTCTGCACAAGGATTCCAGATCTTCAATTACAGCCGCGTACCTGCAACCTACACACAGAAAAGAGAGGACGATTGGGGGGTTAGGGATGAGGGGTTTTCCTTTAGGTCAAACCTCGGTTTTGGAATTAACCAAGAAATGAGAATGCTGTAAATGTAAATGTTTGTAATGTAAACAAGTACTGATACCTTGTTGTAAGAATGTTTGTATTCTTACATGCGAAGGTGTAATGTATGTAGTATGTTGTGTGTTGTATATGATCTCCTCTTCAATGGTTGAATCCTTGTCTTGAATGCAACACTTAGCCTTGAATGGAGACTTAGAATGCTCAATTGCTTGAAGGAATGCTTGAATGCTTGAATGTTTGAATATCGCTTCCGCGTCTTGCTCACATCTGTCCTCCTTTTTCTCTCCCTTTCTAGGAGAGGAAAAGTAGTTTATATACTTGTCAATTAGGGTTGATAGACTGATTTTCCCGACCTTAGGCCGACCAGGAAACAATATTTTCCAATTTCCAAACTTAAAGACCCGATGCCCAAAAGAGACCGTGCCCAAAATAGGGCCAGGGACCAGGGCATTGGGCGCCATGGTCTTGGGGGACTAGGGCGCTGAGTGCCCTAGTCCTCAAGGACCAGGGCGCTAGGCGCCATGGTCCCACCTCCAGGGACAGCGGGGTGCAAGGAGGATCAGGCCAGGGTGCTGAAAAATGCAGTTTTTGATGTCATGAACAAGTTTCGGGGTCTCCATTCAGGTTCTGTGTTGCATCACCATCGTGAAGACCCAAATGCAGTCGAAATTGCAAGTGTCACAATTTTAGGACGCTACATTTAGCCCCCTCTTTAGCGGGAGTATAAGCGTACGCTCATACTTTCGGTAAAGTACAAGGAAACAACATTGAAAAACTTTCACCACGTCAAGGAGGCAAGATACACCAAGCCCCCAGTGGACTAAGGATCTTACGACTTCGATTGACAAAGTAAAAGGGAAGATCATGAGGGAGAACCATGACTGTCAGTAGTAAGGTTCCCTCACTATGAGTCATGCAAGAAAGATATCAAAAATTTTCAAGGCAAAGCTAAATTTGTCAAGAAATTTTCAAGTATCTTGAAAAGATATGAACGGGATGTATGCCCCCCTATGTTAAAGCGATCACACACGCCTCACCGGGGGTGATTGCTTTAAGGTAGTGATACATATAAGAAATGAGAAGGGAAAGGAGCACGTTATCACAAGGATTTAGCCCCCAAGTGTGAGATAAGCCCAAGGATAATAGACACAAGACACAAAGCACAAGGTGACTTCGCTTTCCTCGGGGTCAGTATGCTGTATGATAATTCATGTATATCATATGTATGTATGCATAATTGTTCTTCATTCCCCAATCATGGAAGGTCACCTAGAAGAAGGGAACACATGTGTCTTTTGAGTCAACATGAGAGAGACCAAAAGAGATCTCAATGCTTTGCATCATCCTCAAGTAGACAACACTAAGGACAACAAATAGAAGAATGAGAATAACACATAAAAGAAGTAACAAAAGGTCAAGAGAGGAGGAGAGAATCTGCTATGCTAATGAAACTAGTCCAGCATGTCATCTACCCCCTGATCTTGCTGATCAATATTTCAAGAAGGCAGGAAACACGCTAGAGGAGGAACATCCAACACAACAGATGGAGCTATCACCAGATCCAAACAAGGGCTATGTTCATGTTCCAAGCCACGTTGTTCTTGTCTAGGAGCTAGGATAAGTGCTTTAGAAAATTCGTTAGATAAATGGTTATCAACATCAACATATTCATGTTCACTATCAGAATGAAGAGGAGTAATATTTTCATCATGAATAACATTTTCATCTATATCATCATCAAGATTTATAAAAATAGGATCTTTAACTCGCACAGGATCAAGACCATCATGCATCTTATGTTTAGGAGATTTTGGCTCAATCGTCGGCTGAGGAGAACATGGAATAATACTAGCTAAAGGTGTTTTTGGGGATTGCAAAGTTTGAGAAGCAGCTGCCTGAGCTCTAAGACGACGCTTTCATCGGCGTTCACGTGCAGAATGATTCCGTCTAGTCTTAGTAGGAAGTTGAGGAGATTGAGGAGGAGGAATGTTCTCATCCTTATCACTTGGGTGTTTAGGTTGTGGTCTCTTAGGTTGAATAATAGGAGAAGAGGAAGGTCTCTTCTCTCTATAAGTGGAAGGAGGAGGAACTGCTCCATATAAGGGAGGAATATTTGGTTTAGGAAGGAGACCAAGTCCATCATGACGAGGAGGTATAGGTCTAATTTTAGGAAGTTTATTAGTCATAGGCATAGTCACACTCATAGGGATGGGTTGGGAATCTTCTTGAGGAAAGACATTAGTTTTATCTTTCAAAGGAAGAACTTCCTTCTCAAGAACGATAGGAATGTAAAGTTTGGGTGTTCTAGGTTCACTTAGAGATAGGATCATATCTTTTTTCCACTTTTGATAAGATTTGAAAAGATGATCACTTCCCGGAGGAAGAGATTGGAATTGTTTAGGCCAAAAGTAATCAATAGGAATGCTAGAAGTTCTTTCAGCTGGTTTAAAGAGACTATGATTGACAGTAACAACTTCACCATTATGGGGAAATTTCAAACACTTGTGAATAGGAGAAGCAATAGCTTTCATCGAAGATAGCCAAGGATAGCCTAGCTTCACACGAAATTGTTCAGATGATGGAATAATAGCAAAGTCCACATCAAGGGATTTGTTATGGACCTCAATAGGTAATGTAATAGAACCAATTGCAGGAGAAGAAAATGCATCAAATAGTTTCACTACCACATTTGTTTCATCATAGATCACTTGATTCAATTGCAAAGTAAAAAGAAATTCTTCAGTAATGACATTAACCATACAAGAAGGATCAATAAGCACTCCACGACAAGGTGTATTCTTGACTTTTGCAACTATATATAAAGGACCATCAGGTGCCCTGATAGTTTCA
Organism: Cryptomeria japonica; assembly: GCF_030272615.1. Classification (NCBI taxonomy): domain Eukaryota; kingdom Viridiplantae; phylum Streptophyta; class Pinopsida; order Cupressales; family Cupressaceae; genus Cryptomeria; species Cryptomeria japonica. Next base: position 690,058,214 of record NC_081405.1, on the reverse strand, counting down.
CTAGAATCAAAGGTGATGGAAGGTTCTTTAGGGATTTTCTGCTGTTCCACAAAGTTAATCACATTCGGAGTCATAGACACAAGGTCATCAGGTGAGACAGAGGAATCATTAGTATCAATCACATTAGAGGTATGAGAAGGTAATGGATTAGTAAAAATCTTAAGATTTTGGTTAGGAGGAGCTACAGATGTGTTGCCTTTATCATTCACACCAGAAACAGAGATAGTATTATTATCAATCAAATCTTGAATTTTACCCTTTAAAGCAAAACATTTTTCAGTATCATGCCCAGGATGACGATGAAATTGACAAAAAGATTTGTTATCAAAATAGGGTGAGTTAATCTTTGTAGGATCTATTTGCCTTATAGGAGGAAGAGTAAGCACATTTTGTTCCAATAACTTATTCATAATACTATGCAATGATTCATTCAAAGGAGTAAACTTTCTTTCTTTCTTGAAAAACTTAGAAATAGGAGGCACACCTGATGCTGCATTCACATTGTTGTTGATGATGTTTTCATTGAATTTAATGGACTCTCTGTTCGGTTTAAACTTCCCAAATGGTCGTTGACTACTATCACCCTTATCACTCGGAGCCATAGGATTTGCTTGTTCCATTTGGCTCACAGTCAGTTGATAATTGTGAAGAGTTGCGCACAACTGTTGGAAAGAAGTAAACTCAGAAAACAGAAGTTTTTCTCTAATATCTTTTTGTAAATTAGAAATAAAGATTCTTTGAATATCATTATCAGGCACTGGAAAGGAAATTTGAGCATACAAATGCTTATATCTACCAATGAAATCAGTCACTTTTTCTTTAACACCTTGTTTACAATGCATTAAATCAATCAAAGTAACTTTAGGACTTATATTGTTTTGAAATTGTTGAATAAAAGCATTTGCAAGTTGTTCGAAAGAAGAAATAGAATAAGAAGGCAACGAGCAATACCATTGTAGGGCTTTATCTCTTAATGTTCTAGTAAACAGTTTTGCAAGCAACCTTTGGTCATAAGCAAAATCGGTACATATTGTTTGAAAGGTCTTAACATGTGTTAGCGGATCACCCTTACCATTATAAAGCTCCAAATGTGGAATTTCAACATGTTTAGGGGGGATAGCTCAAACAATGTCAAGAGAAAGTGGGCTCGCAACATCAAATGTGGGCATACTAAACTTAGATTGATTCATAGAGGCAATTTGTTGCTGTAAAGAAGAGACAGTTTGTGCAAGATTGTTAATGGTCGCTTCAGTCGAAGAGTTCATATTAGACATGTTAGATTGTGATGGAGGTGTTATGTTATTGAAAGAAGGTAGAGAGTAAGGTGGTGGGACACTATGATAGTTAGTCATAGGAGATGATTGGAAAGGAGGAACACTACAAGGAGGAATGGAATGATTAAACGAATTGCCCCCTTGCGTCATGTTCATTTGTGGAGATATAAGAGGAACACTCATTGAAGGAATGAATGAAGAAGTCGGATTGAATGAAGGAAGAGGGTTGATTGAAGAAGAGGGATTGCCCCCATGACTGGTGATCATAGGTGGAATGTCTTGTGTTGAAGTAGTCATTATGTTTGATGTAAAAGTAGGTATACTAGCAATAGAAGTTGTCAAAGGAATAGAATGATTAACTTGAGTAGGAGGTTGTGTATAACCTAAGGTTTCGGCACAACTTTTCATCGGCATCACATTCAAATCCACAATGTGTGCAATACCACGCAAAATATCAATTCCATCCTTATCACTTTGAACCATACGTTTTAGACCCTCAATTAATGAAAGAGCTTCACTATCAGGGTATTCTTGAGACATCCATTGTCGAAAATCATCAAATTGGTTATCCAATTTGGAAAGTTGTTCTACAGAAACCTCATGGAGAGCTTCTTCATCATTAAGAGGATTAGAGGAATTACCCATGTCCTCGTTAAAAAGGCCATTCAAATTAGGTTCCATCTCCTCAGTAATTAAACCTTGGAAGGACTTAATTCTAAGGCTTCGTCTAACGAGAATAGTGTAAGTAGGGCTTATTGTTGTAAAACTCATGCACTAAAGATAGAGAGAAGATTTTGAATTTTAGAGGTAGCAAATTTCAATAAAATCAGCCAATCTCCTAGATTTAAGCTGTTAAATGCAATCAGGACAATCTCCCGAAATTTCGAAAAAAATGTCCGGGACCGTGGTGAACGGAGTGCACACAGTCCTCGCAACTTTTTTCGAAATTTTCAGGGATGAAAGTGATGATGATTTTAAAGCTAATCTGAAAAAATTGAGTGATTTTACGATCTGTAGATAGGCCAAACTAAAGTTGCAATCTCAAAATTGAACCCTACCAAGATTGTTGAAAAATGTAAAATTTGAATTTTGAAAAAGAGGGGGAAACTGAAATTTTGAATTTTATGATTTTAGAGGGAATGCTGAAAGCAATGCAAGTTTTGAAATTTAAAAGTTGACTCGATTTCATGCAAAATTCAAATTTGAAAGTAGAAATCAGAGTTGTTGCAATTAAACACTTAATTTCAAAAGTCACAAACTGCAAAAATTTGAATAAAACACTGAAATTTCGAATGAATGCCAACACACTTTTCAGATTTAGGACTGTAAGAAACACAATTTTGATACAAATTTCAATTTCAATGATTTTTGAATGATTATAAGCCTTAATCCAAGCAATCACTAGACCAACTTTGACTTTAATTTTGAAAGTGTTAAATTTGATAAAATCAGCCAAAATTCTGGATTTTAGCAGAAAAATACAGTAAGATCTAGCTCCCAAAATTCTGGAAAAAATGTTGGGGACGATGGCGCTTGGGGTGCACACGGTCCTCGCAACTTTTTTCCAAATTTTCAGGGATGAAAGATATTGTGATTTTATTGCGGAATCCAAAGTTACAGCCGATTTGGAGGTGTTTTGATTAGTGAAATTATCAGTCAAAGGTTGAATCAAGAAGGTCTTAAAAATTAGGGTTTTGACATTTAACCACTTAATTTTCAGAATTAAAGCACAAATATGAATTGACAATTTGCAATAGAAGGGTAGATCTGAAACAAGTATTAACAATTAAACATTCCACAAGCTTAATTACTTAAAAAGAAAATTTTAGGGTTTTTATACAATCAACCTCTAAAATTTGCAAAAGATCAAACATGGAAATATAATTAGGAAAGCAAAATTTTCAGATCTAACCATGAATAATTAGAATGAGGATGTTCACGTCAGGTTCACCAAAATGTAAAGCGGAACAATCGAACCCTAGTTGTTCTCCCCTCCCCAACTCCGAGGAGAGAGAAGGGAGAGTCACTAGGGTTGATGGTTTTCACTTAGGAGAGACTTTACATTCAAAAGAGGGGTTGAAACCCACAAGATCCGATCCCACGCAATGCAGGATTGGATTCTAAATGAGTTTCAAGGGTTAAGACATCAAGGATACCCTCTTTTGTAAAGAAATGTAGATAGAATGATTGAACTAGGAATGCATGTAAAATAGGAAAGATTCACTTATAAATAGAGATAGGGATACGGGATGAAGCCACAGACCTGGAATTAGTAGTAAAATGTCGAGACGGTGCTGTTCTGCAAATTTGAGCGAAAGTTGACGGGACGATGGTGCCCGACGTGCACACGGTCCTCCGAAAAATCCACGAAACGAAGGTGGATCTGTTCGTCTCTGCACAAGGATTCCAGATCTTCAATTACAGCCGCGTACCTGCAACCTACACACAAAAAAGAGAGGACGATTGGGGGGTTAGGGATGAGGGGTTTGCCTTTAGGTCAAACCCCGATTTTGGAATTAACCAAGAAATGAGAATGCTGTAAATGTAAATGTTTGTAATGTAAACAAGTACTGATACCTTGTTGTAAGAATGTTTGTATTCTTACATGCGAAGGTGTAATGTATGTAGTATGTTGTGTGTTGTATATGATCTCCTCTTCAATGGTTGAATCCTTGTCTTGAATGCAACACTTAGCCTTGAATGGAGACTTAGAATGCTCAATTGCTTCAAGGAATGCTTGAATGCTTGAATGCTTGAGTGTTTGAATATCTCTTCCGCGTCTTGCTCACATTTGTCCTCCTTTTTCTCTCCCTTTCTAGGAGAGGAAAAGTAGTTTATATACTTGTCAATTAGGGTTGATAGACTGATTTTCCCGACCTTAGGCCGACCAGGAAACAATATTTTCCAATTTGCAAACTTAAAGACCCGATGCCCAAAAGAGACCGGGCCCAAAATAGGGCCAGGGACCAGGGCGCTGGGCACCCTAGTCTTGAAGGACCAGGGCACTGGGCGCCATGGTCCCACCTCCAGGAACAACAGGGTGCAAGGAGGATCAGGCTAGGGTGCTAAAAAATGCAGTTTTTGATGTCATGAACAAGTTTCGGGGTCTCCATTTAGGTTCCGTGTTGCATCGCCATCGTGAAGACCCAAATGCAGTCGAAATTGCAAGTGTCACAATTTTAGGACGCTACAATAGGCTATAATGCAAATTCTAGGTATGTATCTAGGATATTTCAAGGTCACTATTTTACATGCAACATGTATGGACATAGATCAGTCGAATGTAAATATGGAGCAAACAATCTAACACTGCACATGAATCCAAGACCTAAAGGTGACTAGAGGAGAACCTATGACAACTGGGAAAACATGAATTGACATAAACCATATGTCAACCGGTTTAGTCCATTTGAAATGGAAAAGGTAACTAATGTTATTTGCACCATTTGTAACAATTATGGTCATGTGGCTATGAACTGCAGAAGGATAACAGGAAGAGGTAATGCAGGACCTTGGAGATCATCTGTAATGGCTTGCTATCATTGTCACAAACTGGGACACATGGAAAAGTTCTGTAGAACCAGGAAGAAAAAACCGATCAACCACTCTGAAGATCAGAAAGGTAAGCAGAAGGTCAATATTGAGGAAACTAGAGAGGAGATGAACAAAATCTGGAAAAGGAAGAGTGAGGACAAGCCTGTAGAAGAATTTATCCCTTCACCCAGCATGGAGAATCCTACACTGGAGAACTAAGTCTTTCAATAGGCCTAAGGGGAGCATAGCGGTAAATATACTTTTGGACCCCTTGAAGAATGTGTGGTAAGAGAGTTTTCATTTTGAGTTGTTTTGTGAGAATTCTTGATATCTTTGTCTATTGGTTTTTCAGAAGATTGTCAACCGGTTATATACCTGTTAGTATTGGGAAATTTTGTTAAGTGGTATATTAGGGTTTGTTTCCCTATCGGTCGAGCAATTAATGCAGTGGGTAAAGTTTATAAAAGCAAGTTTTCCTATGTTATTTTTACCCTAATTGAATTAGAAAGAGATTTCTTGAGCACATGTAGAGTGAAAAAGAGATTTGCTAGTTGATTGTAAACGAATTTGAGTTGCGGATTGAAAGATTGAATCAGATTTGAAGATTAACAAAGGTGAAATGGGTGTACATTCGAGATATCAACCAGAAACCTTGCCAACGCGGAGGAATTAAGGTATTCTTTTGTTAATCTCTCTCAAATTGACTTTATCTAGAATGACATCGTCGTCTAAACAAGTAGAGAGACTTACAATCACTGGTGAACCTATGGAGTCCATGGAAACAGACAAAATAGTGTCATATAATGCTTTGTCTCAAGTTCCTGATGGTGTTATGATAAAAGGTGATTTATCTAGTTACATTGACTGTAAAATTGAAGATTTAGGTCAGTATCAATTTACTCTCAACTGAAATCCTTGCGTGATAAAAGTGGCAAAATCAAACCCGAGTACATTAGGGTTTATGAAAAGGGTTTTCACAATGCGATGTATTTTCTTGAAGATTTTGAAGAAGAAAATGTTAGGATAATTCTTAGTTGTGTGCATGGTGAAAATATGTATCTTGAAAGGTCGTATACAATCACGAAGGAAGCAATCCATGTAGTGACTAGTTTTTGGCAAATCAGTGAAGTTCCTAAGCTGAGGAAAATTTCAAAAGAGACTGTGCTTATGCTAACTCAGATTGCCTCTAATGGCCATGTATTTTTAGTTAACAACATCAAAGACCCAACAGTTAGACTGGCTACTATGGTTATTGGGTACATGATATTTTATTCCAACAGAATGAACAGTGTGCCATCTGCGGCTGTGCATGCAGCTTACAAAATGATTGCTGAGAATGCAGATTATGACTTATGTGAGGCTATAAGGAGTGAATTGATGTTGAACCTTTAATCAATTAAGAAAGACAACAGTCAAAAGTTAAAATTTGGTCAATTATTGATTGGTCTATTCTTTTATTTTCATAATTTCCTACCAAGAATTGGTGATATTCAATGGTCAAAGGACCTACCGATAACTGCTCAAATCAAGAAAAACATTAAGGCTGTAAAGAACATATTCTCTATTGCAATGAATAGATATTTTAATGAATTCCAAAAGAAGATGAGCATGAGGGTGAGGCTACCTAAAAAAGTGGTGAAAACTTTGCAAAAGATATCTGTTTCACAGTCACCACAAACTTTTTTCTTATGGAGGCCATATAACCCATGGAAGATGAAATGGATGAAATGAGTTATGAAGTCAATTATGACTTATTAATCGAATATACCAACAACCTTTAGGCATCTCCCAAGGATAAGAAGAAGAAAAGACTAGGAACATACGAAGAAAGAAATGCACCTGTTGAACCCAGTCTCGCCAAAGAGAAGAAGAAGAAGAAAGCTGAACAAGCACCTCTAGTGACCACCGATACAAGGGTGACAAGAAGTGTCCAAGTCAAAAAGGAACCTGCACCCAAATTATATGCTAAGAAGTAGACTGTAATGAAGAAGAGAGGCATGCAACTTATTCTTCAAGTAGAATATGATGATACTGACACTGAAGAGGAACCAAAAACAATGAAAGCAATTGGTAAGAAAGCCAAACCAATAGAAGACACCTCACAATAGGGTATTCCTATTAATGCTTTATATTACAAACCTATGACTGATTTTGAGAGAACTGTAAAAACATTAGGGAGGAATAGGTTTGATAATGTGAAAGAATTTTTTGATTCATTTGACGATGACAGAAGGAGCAAATTGTTCAAAAGGTAATCAACTACTTATGTCAATACAATCAATTACCTCAGGATCTTAAAAATCATATTTATGATTCTTTGTATTCTATTCTAGTAAATAAGTGGAAAGTGGTGGTTGAACAAGATCAAGAAATAATTGATAGTATTTTCATTCAGTATTTTCCTGAATTGTCTAGAGATGAATTATTAGCATTTCTTGATAAATTCAAAGGACAATTTCATTCTAAGTTAGGAAGATTGATGTTAATGAATGGAAAGGTGCAATCTGTTGAAGTAGAATCTCATCAGATAGCTAGAAATATTCAAAGGATGCATGAGCAAATAAAGTCTCATAAAATTGATCAAACAAAGATTGGAGAACAATCGGAGTTAGATGAAGAAGAAATTGTTGCACTAGATGTTGTCTATCCTATTAAGAATAAGGATGACTCTCTACTGGTTATCTTTGTAGATGATATTCAGGACACCATTGATTTATCTAGTAATATCATTGAACCAATTATGTAACCATTACATCCACCAATCATTACTGTTACATAGGAAAAAGCAATTGAAGCACCGGTAATTCAACCCAGCGTGGATATTCAACATCCACCAAAAAAAGAACACCAAGTGGAAAATCAATTGCCACCAGTTACAATGGTTACTCAGAAGAAACAAACAAAGGCAAAACAAGAGATAGAGAAACCTATGAAAGAGGTTGAAGTGAAGGCATATGAAAAGAAAAAGGAGGAAGAGAAAGAGAAAATAGAGGAGAAGATACTAGCTGAAAAGGAAAAAGCAATGGTTAAGCAACAAATTGATGATGAGGATGAATCAATAGGCATCAAAGGGCCTATAGATGTAGATAATATGAGTGCATCTAAACTCATGGATATTGCAACAGTGATGCAATCCAGAGCTCAGAAGAAAATATTGAAAGAATAGAGGAAGGAAGCAGAAAAAATTCAAACTGCTGTTGAGATTCTGTCCAGTCTTCTACCGGAGACCGACATTGGAAACTTTTCCACTCCTATTGGCAAGCTTGGCCAGTTGGTTGCTGATGCTTCTAACCAAAAGTCCCTTGAAGAAGTTGCTCAGACTTTAGCTGAGAAGAATTATAGAAAGAAGAGAGAAGAGAAAATAATGAAAGATATTGATACAAGGAAGATTTCTTTATCCCTGAATAAAGATCTTTTGAGGACTGCCTATACATCTAATGTTTCATTTTTCTATATTGATTTGATTAAGAGGCGAGAAGAGACATAACATTAACTAGAAAGGATATGTACTGCCTACATACCTTTACAAGACTTAGCCTTAGCATTTGGCAAATCAGTTGATGATTTGCAAAATCGGTTAGATGTCTATGATTATGAATAGGCTAAGAGACTCCAATCCTTGAAAGAGATAAAGAACCAGTTACGACCCAAAGTGGACATCCTACAACGAGTATACAAAGATGCAGAAGCGGTTTTGGCTACTCTAGAAATGAGCATAGTGGATGCGATGGAAGAATTTGCTGCACAAGTTATGACAACCATTAAGATCACTAAAACCTTATTGGAAACATGGGAAAATGATTTTTCTTAGATGAAGATCACTTTAAGTGACATTTTCTTGCAAATTGCAATGAACACTCCTTGAAAAGACTCTTATTTTTTGTATATGTAAATTTTTGATGCAAATTTTGATTTAATATATATGTATTTTACTTTTCAATTTGGTATTGTTCTCAAAGGGGGAGTAGAAATATGTATGTGTTGTGAAAATTTTGTATGTATTGTTAAGGGAGAGTAGAAATATGTTTGTACAATTTTTGTAAGCACACTTAGTTGTAAAGTTGTAAAATTTTCTAAGTGTTGCCATCAATGGCAAAGCGAGAGATTGTTGGCTTGATGATGATTATAATGGATGACTTCATGTGTTGTCATTTATGGCATATGTATACACACACATATATTCACATTGTCTTAGTCATCTTAGTTAAGACAAACCGATATTACTCCTAAGTCTTTGTATTGCAAAAATGGTATTATATATATGGTTAAGTTCAAATGGTTTTGAGGGTGTCTAAGTGATGGTTTTGAGGGTGTCTAAGCGATATATGTAAACAACTGGTATATGTAGGAATGACTTGACTCCAGCAAGGAGCTTCAACAGAGACCATCAAAGAAGAAAATGGAGGACAATCGGTCTATGAGTTGGAAGAGGTTAACTCTTAACCGGTATCGGTGTTCCAACCGGTTTCACTGATTGTGTGATGAGTTATCACCAGTCATGATGAGGTATCCCTAAATGATAGATTTGGTGGCAATATGTGATGAGTTATGTTAGATTGTCCATATACACTACACCTAGGAAATTATGATATGATTCCTGAGCCGACATGAAATCTAATGTCTATATAATGACATTATGATGAACTATTTTTATGATACGAAATAGAAGTGTTGAGTTGTTGAAGGCATTACAAAATATGTTGGTGATGCAGTTTTGAGTGAGCAGAAGAGGATCTATTCAAGAAAGTTGTGCTACTTCTAGATCACACCACATGTTGTTTTCTAATCACTACAATAGTCAAATCCCCTAACCGTGTAAGCTCTAACAAGCTTCAATGTACAAATCCTCTAACAAGGTGATCCATTAGTTTGAGTTTGAAATCCTCTACCGAGGTTACTCCTAACAGGGTATTACCTTTAACAGGGTATAGCTCCTAACAAAGCTTTGGGATCTTTAATAGGATTCGCTCCTAGCAGAGCACTTTTGTAGACCTTAATCGATCAATTACCTATTACTGCAGATAGTTAACTTATGAGTCTCATCTCACCGTGGTTTTTCCCAGTTGGGTTTTCTACGTATAAACACTTGCGTTATGGTGGATGTTTTACTTGTTGTGGATGCTTTAATATCATTTTGGATTGCATGCATAGTATTAAGTAAACTGGTTAGGTATCTTTACCGGTCTGTGTTTAAAGTGTTATTGTTTTTGTTGTCACTGATTCAACCCCCCCTCTCAGTACTTTATAAGTCTATCAGAGTTGTCCAAAAGAAGTGTGAGATCTGCCTGATAGTTTCAGAGTGTTGAGCATAAATGGATTTGATTTTTCAAGTTAAGAAGTGCAAGGAACATATCACTTTTTCACTGTTGTTACCTAACAGTTGCAACAAGTTGAATCCCTTAACCGGGTAGGTCCTAACATGACTTAAAAATTTAAGTACCCTAATAGGGAAACTCTTAAAAGAGTGTTAAATCCTCTCACAAGGTTGATCCTAACAAATCATCAAGCTCCTAACTAGGCTGCTATGCACATCCCTTAACCAGGTGACTCCTAGCAGGATTTACTCCTAATAGGGCATATTGTAAGCTCCTAATAGGGCTAAGCTCCTAATAGGGTGTACTTCAAAAGAGTACAAATATTTGTGGGTACCAACTCCCACCGTGGTTTTTCCCTATTTGGGTTTCCACGTCAAAATTATGGTGTTCATGTGTGAATTGTTTTTCATGCGATGTTCTTGTTTATGTTAGTTTTCATGCACTATTTATGAGTACACTAGTTATGATGTTTTATCAGAGGTTTATCAAAGGTTACCGGTACTAATAAGACTTGGTAGAGAAAGTGTTTGATCTCATAGATGAGGGTAATGAGTTGGTAAATGATCAAATTTATATAATTGCTTAAGTGGTGAAAGAATTGATAGATGTGGTAAATGATTTGATTAATGTGTTAAGAAAATATGATTAAGAGGTTGTTAGATCTGATAAAATAAGTTGAGATATTTGATAAATGATTTCAGATTTGATATAAGTTTGTTTTTGGTTTAAAGTTTCAAATGGTATTAATATTGATTCATGCCCCCTCTCAGTATTAATCTGATCCTCGTAGGGTTAATAATTGGTATCAGAGCTTTGGTCCTCTGTGTGCAAAAAGCCTAACCACTTGAGGGAAAGATATAGGAAGTCAAGATGATGAAGAAAGAGGGTCCTAAGTTCAACAAGGATAACTATAAGATCTGGAAAGACAGAATGAAGATCTACATCAAAGGTCTTGGTGCACAACATTGGAAGCAAGTTGAAACAACATATGTTGCTCCTCCTACTACTCCCTTGACACCAAATGAACTCAGAGAGAAGCAAGATAACATGCAAGATAGCATGCAAGCCTTAGAAGATATTGTTAGTACTTTATGAGGATTGGAAACTACAGATGAGGTTTGAGAAAAGTTAGATTTAATATATGGAGGAGATGAGCATGTTCAAAGAACCAAAGAGGAAAGATTGAGAGGAAAGTTAGATGACATGAGCATGCTTAAAGGATAAAATATTGCATAGTATGGTCAAAGAATCAAAGACGTTTTTGGCAGCATAAAGAGTGCTGGAGGTAAAATGGAAGATGATGCAATAGTAAGTAAAATGCTTAGAACTCTTCAACCTCAATATGCTATAAGTGTATCTGCAATCTAAGAACTTAGATCTATTTTACAGTATAAGGTAACTGTTGATTCATTGATTGGTAAGATTACAACTTTTGAGTTAAATAGTTTTGACAATAGTGTGACAAAATCTACCGAATCTGCCTTTAAAGCTTGTGTTACCGATTCATCTGCTAGAATAGAAAAAGATATATGTCAAAATCATGAGTGTAGGTCAAGTCATGGAAGTAATTGGGGAAATGAAGATAATGGAGATCAAGTGATGGAACTTGAGGCACTGTTAGCAAAAAGATTTCCAAGAGGCACCGGTAAGTATAAGGGAAGCTACCTTTGAAGTGTTTCTCTTGTAGTAAAATTGGTCATATTACTTCTAACTGCCCTAACACTGATAAGAAAGATAAGTTTAGGAGATTGAAAGGAAAGGGAAAGAAACATTGTTATGTTGCAATAAATGAATGTGTGACTAATGAGGAGTCTAAATATGAAGATGACAATGAGGAAATTGTGTTTGTAGCCATGAAGGAGGAACTGACAAATGAAAAGGCACTGGTATCTCATATGGAGAATAGTGATGAATGGATTATAGACAGTGGTTGCTCACACCACATGAACGAAGACAAAAGTAAGTTCATAACACTTGATGAATTTGATGGAGGTGTTGTTATATCTGGAAATAACTCTCCTTGCATGGTGAAAGGTAAAGGTTCAATTTCTCTAAATGGGGATAATAATGCTAATGATGTGTTTTAGGTTGATGGTCTAAAGCATAATCTTTTAAGTGTTGGCCAACTCAATGATAAAGGTTATTTGCTTGAGTTTAAAAGGGGAGTCTGCAGAATTCTTGGAGGTAATGGTGATCTGATTGCTAACAGGAAGAAAACTAGAGGTAACTTAATCCATTTGAATAGCAATATTAATAATTGTCTGGTTGCAAGAACGAAAGACATTTGGTTATGGCATCAAATATGTAGTCATGTTAATTTTGATAATTTGGTTAAGATAAGCAAGTCAAGTGTTGTAAGAGGATTGCCACAAATTGTCAAACCGGATAATGTGATATGCAAAGATAGTCAAATCAGTAAGATGACCTCTATTTATTTCAAGAGCAAGAATTGTACTTCTGAGAATATTTTATATTTGGTACATAGTGATCTCTGTGGCCCTATGAGAACAAAGAGTTATTATGGTGATAGGTATTTGATAATATGATGAAAAAATAAGGATCAGATCAACTACGAAGGGGGGGGGGGTGAATCAGTAGATAGAAAATAAACTAAACTTTCACCAAACTTAATCCCAGCTTATAAACCAATCACTGAACTAACCAGTTTAGACACTGTATCTAAAATTGTTACTGCGCTGCCAAACTTTACCGGTTGATCAAAACAAAAATGATACAATGTAATAAATCTAAATTCACATACCATTTAACCAAAATATTAAATAACTTTACTAACATCAGTTATAGCTCATTTCAGATTAATTCCGGTCATCTAATCATATCTAAGTGTCTTTACCTGTTAATCAAATCAAAACATATCCACAAAATCATTCACCACTTGACACAATGATTTTTCATGTGGAAACCCAAATGGGAAAAAACACGGCAGGGATGAATACCCACAAGTATTCTGAACTCTTCTGAAGTTTGCCCTGTTAGGAGCCAAGCCTTGTTAGAAGCTTATACAACAATATCCTATTAAGAACAGACCTGGTTAGGGACCACCCGGTTAAGGGATTGACTACAATACCCTGTTAAGAGTAATCTCGGTAGAGGATTTCAAATCCAAGTTAATGGATCACCTGGTTAGAGGATTTAGACAACACCAAGCCTGTTAAAGATTACCCAGTTAGGGGATTTAACTATTGTAATGGTTAGAGAACAACATGGTTTTTGCTGATCTGGTAATAACACCATCTTGCTTAGTTAGATCCTTTTATGCTCCTATCCGCCTTCAAAACATTCTGCACACACTCCTTCTGGTTTGACAACAGTCTCACTACCACACTTAACCAAATTGCCAACACAATTACAAAACAACTCATCAACCTTATAAGCAAATATAATAGGTCGATAACACATCACAAAACCTACAAATATCATAGAGATTACAAACATATCGGTTCAATCATGATCATTGGATTACATAGCAATGAACTACACATTGTTCTAGACAACTTGAACCACTCCTGGATCAACACTCATCAAATCCTATAACTCATCAGACAATTATCACTTCATGCTATGCATTTGGTCATTACCAAGATAAACAATTATCTTCATGCACCAAAATCACTTTGAAACTCATCACGTGCATCATTCTTACATGGCATCTCCATCTTCGATCACCATTCGATCACAGATCAACATAACCGATTCACCAAGCTCCATCAGTTAGGGTTTGACATATCAATTGGTTAGGGTTACCAGTTGATCACTTTGCTTCAAATATCAATACCAGTTTCCATCACTGCTTTACTACCGGTTACATTACCACTTTACTACCGGTTGCATTACTACATCACTACCGGTTGCATTATTGCATCACTATCGGTTGCAATACAACTCCATTACCGGTTACTATTGACATGAATGACAACATTATACTTCATTAATGTAATCTTCATGCAATGCCAACAATCTCCCCCTTTGGCATTGATGGCTATACAACTATCAATACCCTTTGATTGTGATGATTGAGAGTAATACACATACACTAGTATAGAAATCCTAGTTTACATTTTTCCATATACTCCCCTTCAACTGTATCTCCATGTCTTTAGCTGGTAACTAGCTATCAATCATATGCAGTTCTTCTCTCCATAAATCATACATTTCTTCTCCCCCTTTGACAACAATGCCAAAGTGAATACCAATATCAGTTGGTTAACCATTTCATGCTTCATCGATTAGCAACAATATGCTCCCCCTGTGGAGTAGCTCCACTCTACACCAATCCTACTTCAAGATTTTCAATAAGCTCTAGGACTGATGTCTTCCACATCTGCTTAATTGATCTCATGTATGAGTACAACCCCTAACTTACCTCTAAGATACTCAAAATTAGCCTTAGGCAGAGGTTTAGTAAAGATATCCACTAGTTGTTCCTTAGTAGATACATGCTCCAGTGACACATCTTTACTTTGCACTTTCTCTCTCAAGAAATGAAACCTCAACTCAATATGCTTTGTCCTAGCATGCAACACTAGGTTCTTAGAAATGTTTATTGCACTGGTGTTATTGCAGAAAATCCTTATCGGTTATGAAATCTTCAACTTGAAACCTTCCAGAATGTGTTTCATCTAGATTGCTTGGGTACAATTCATATACACTACAAGATATTTAGCTTCTACAGTTGATTGTGATATACAACTTTATTTTTTTCTTATCCAAGACATTAGCCTTCCTCCAAGAAAGAATGCTCCTCTAGTTGTACTCTTACTATCATCAACATTTCCTACCCAGTCTGCATCTGTATAGACTTTCAAATCAAAGTTACTTGCATATGGATACCATAATCCATAATCAATTGTGCCTTTTAGATATCTAAAAATTCTTTTAGTTTCTACCATGTGTCTCTCCTTCGGGCTTTTTTGATATTTGGCAACTAATCCTATTGCGTGAGCAATATCCAGTCTACTGTGGACAACATAATGTAGTTTACCTATCATTGATCTGTACTCCTTTTCATCCACTGATGCAAAATCATCTTCCTTAGACAATTTACAGCCAGTAACCATTGGTGTTCCAACTGGTTTACAGTATCCCATTTCAAAAGTCTTCAATACCTCTTTCACACACTTGGACTGTGTGATGAAAATACCTTCCTTCATCTGTTGGATTTGCAAACCTATGAAGAATTTTATTTCACCTACTAGTGACATCTCAAAATTATTCTTAATCTCATCAACAAAGTCATGGCACATATCATCATTTCCTCCAAAAATGATATCATCAACAAATACCTCACTTACCAGTATCTTGTCACCTTCTGACTTGGGATATACTGTCTTCACTGGTTCTTTGAAAACCTATCTTTACCAAGTGAGAGTGCAATCTTTCATACCATGCTTTAGGTGCTTGCTTTAGTCCATATAATGCCTTATGCAATTTTCACACCATGTCCTTTTCTATAGTTAAAGCATAACCATCTGGATATTCAATGTAGACTTCCTCTTCCAATATTCCATTGAGGAATGCTGACTTCACATCCATCTGATATACTTTGAATCCTTTGTATGCTGCAAATGCAAGTAGATTCCTCACTCCTTCCAATCTTGCAATTGGTGCAAATGTCTCACCATAGTCTTCACCTTCTTCTTGTGCATATCCTTTGCATACCAGTTTGGGTTTATTTCTGACTACTACTCCATCTTCATTTAGTTTATTCCCGAATACCCATTTTGTTCCTATAACATTCTTATTCTTTGGTCTAGGTACCATTGACCATGTATTGTTCTTCTCTATTTGGTCAAGTTCTTCCATTGCCTTGATCCAGTCTTCATCTGCAAATGCTTCTTTTGTAGTTCTAGGCTCAATGGTAGAAATCATACACAAGTTCTCTCTAAGTCTTGTTCTAGTTAGAACACCTGCATTCATGTCTCCAATAATCTGATCGGGGCTATGATTGAGTCTAACATACCTTGGAATAATGTGATCTTGATTTCTTGGCTCTTCTTCTTCACTTTCTTCTTCTTCTGTTGTACCTCCCTATTCCGATTGAACTAGGGCTTATGTGTTCTATTCTCCAACTTTTGGCTTCACCATTTCTGGTTCCAAAAATAGTGTGTAAGGTTCTTCTTCTTTCTTATCCTCACTGGTTTCTCTTGATTTCTCAGTGTTAGTCCACCCGTAATTTTTTCCTTTTTAATATTCCAATTCGCGGGTTGCCTTTTGTGCCTTTACTTCTGTCGAGTCATTTGTTCTTCTCATACTTGAACCATTGAACTCTTTTGTCAAAAGGTTCATATGGTTCAAAGTGTGATTTAAAAAGAAAGTTGTTTCGATCTTTGTCACCATGTGAACAAGCGTGTTTTTTTGTTTCGGTCATTGAAGTTTTGAACCCGTTGAACCAAATTTCAAGAGGTTCAAGGTTCAAAATACCTTTTAGTGAGTCACGACAATGTATTGTTATATGACGAGCGTGAGTCTTTTTAAGTTGGGTTGATATGCGGTCTTAAATAGTCCTTTTCTTTTGCCACTCGTTCCCGGTGTTGTTTATGTGCCGCCCGTTACTGTTATATTTCTTAAGTGAATTTGAACCGTTGAACCTTTTGTTCATGTGGTTCAAGGCTCATAGGTTCATTTCAAAACTAACCCAAAAGCTTTTTGGTGGAAATAAAAGCGTCAAGAAGGAATATTCCCTTATTCGACTTTTTAAAATTCTAAATGTGGAAAGTAATCATGCAAACATCAAATAGCCTATGCGGAAGTGATGGATAATTAAGAAGGTGTTAGGTTTGTCATTTCACCGTTACTTCGCACAATTGGGTAAATCATGATGAAGCGTGTGTGGCCCTATAGATATTTACCCATCTGATTAAAGGAAAAATGTATGAGTTTATTTTCATATTTAGGAAGGTCACAGTTGCCATACTTCAATAAATTGGAGGCACCGAAGGTAAATCCAGCTCTGTTCTTCAGAAGAATTTCCAGTTTTCATGGTGTTATCGGGTAAGTTTAATTGTTTTCTCCTAGGTTGTGTTTCTTTGTGTACTAAAGTTTTATCAATATAGAAAAGGGGGAAATTTGAAAATTGTTGGGGTAGCATACTGTATTGCTGTTAAAATTTCTTGGTTAAGGGAATAGATAGTTAAAATGAGGCTAGTGCTACCAAAGCTTGGCCGAACCTCATGATTAGTGAGTATTTTTCTAGAAATGGAAGACACCTCCTTAGTTCATGTAGATTTGGGGGATTTCCTTGAAAGGACTAAGAACCCTCAGGCTGGTTCATTAATGGAGAAGATAGTTAAGAGTGGTCTTGTGGAAGCTGTTGCATTTCTGCTTGTCGTACTGTGTCCAGATTTAGTGTTGGCCTGCATGAATAGATATGACTCTGAGAATAGGTGTATCAGAACCAGTGATGGTGAGGTGTTAGTCAGTATTAATAGGGAAAGGGTGATGGCAACAATGGGTATTCCGCATAAAGAGGAGTATGAGGATTGGACCATTAGAAATTCATACGCCTATTTCTCTAAGAAGAAGAGCAAGTATAGAAGTGTAATTGCAAGAAATTGGTTCTTGAGGGTTCAGAAAGGAGGATCACGATTACCCAAATCCCTAACCAGAGAACACCTCATCATAGAGGTGCGGGACATTGTTGTGCTTTTGAATAGAGTAAAGGGGAATTCACATTCCTTCTAATGGGAGGAATGGATGTACTTTTTCATCCAAGTGGTTCTATACAGTGATATATTTCTGGATTGGTCTTAGGTAATTGTAGAGAGACTTCACGAAGGACTAAGCAATTTTGTGGTGATGACTGGGTTTTACATGTCTTCTTACTTGTTTTATATTTTAGCTTGCACAAGAGATTGGCTTGGATTACCTAATGAACCTTGGATTGATGGAATGAGGGTTTACAATTATTACCCTTTATTGCAACAACAAAGACATGTTGAACAAATTGACAGATGGAATGGAGTCTTTGCGGGAAGACAGGCCTTTGAACTTTAGGGTGATGCAAAAAAAAGAATGTCCGTTGAGGCTATGGAATTTGTGAGTATATATGGGAGTTTGTTTATTCAATTCCCATGGTTTACTTACATACGGGTAGGTAGTTTTGAAGGCCAACCATTCAAATTACCCAGGTACACCTTTGATAGCTATGTGCTTACAGAAGTGAGCAGGCAGTTGGCTTATAAAGATAAAAGATTAGGGGCAAAGGGTGAATCAGGGGTGGTATTTCCCATTGAAATTGGGTATTATAGTTGCAAATTAGTATCAGATGCCTTGAATCTGGAACTGGAGTTCAAAAGGATGAACCTGCAGCCATATGTGGCTAGGCAAAGATTTTACAGCAAAGGTTATGCAAGGGAGAACCTTAATATAGACAATCATTTCTGCCATGAACCTCAGATAGAGGATTATTGGGAAAACTACAAGGATGAGCATGAAGTGAGAAAGAGGCTGTGGTCAAGATTCACTTTACGACAGATAGCTATCTTGAGGCTCCCAATTAACACATCAGGTGTATTGGAAGATACAAAGGAAGACGTCTTGGATCTAGAGTTTGGTACTGAGATTGAAGGGAAACCGATTCCAAAAATTGACTGGAACAAAAAAGAAGATGATAGAATCCAAAAAAGGACCTTCAATGTTGTTAGAAGAACAGAGAGATGGTTAAGGAAACTGAAATTCAAGGAGGGTCATCACATGTCCTCACACAAATCAAGAAGTGATTCACACATCGTGGTTCAATCTCCTGTTTCAGCCACTAATGAAATTGCTGATGTTGTACATGTCTCAAACCCCGCTGTAGAGAAAATTATGCCAAGAAGGTCAAGAAGGTCACCATTCGGTCTTACAAATGCCCGAGTAACTTGGTCAAGAAGCAAAAAGAAGGGTAAGGAGCTTGTCGTGCAACAGGTCATGGTGGACTTAGACCCCAACGAAGAGCCTGAACAAACAATGAACTCATAGGATCAAAGCGAGCCCGAGATGCAAGAAATGGATACAAATGAAGAATTTGAAATTCAATAGGATCCCATGAATATCCTAGCGATTGCACAAATCACCCCACCACCTAAAGAACCTACCAATGCACCAAGATGGCTAGAATCCGCCACTGGAAAGAAGAGGAGCATGGTGCCGATCACCATTCCACTGGAGGACATGGTTAGTAAATGCTTGGGAAAAGCATTAAAGCCCAAAAAGCTCAAAACACAAGTAATGCTTGATGTGGATGACACAACAGGACATTGGACAGCTGAAGTGGCCAAGCCCATTCCTCGGAGAGATGCAGATAAGGCCACAAAGGAATATTTTACTGTGGAGAAAATAGATTTGGGGGTTGCATCAAGGGTCGTGGATGTAAAACATTTGGAATCCTCTACAAAGAGGATAATCTCAAGGACTTGGAAAGATGAAAAAGACAAGAGAGAGATGAAGCAAATGGTCACACAGATGGCATAATACATCAACTCTATTCACAACCCAAATCCTCAACCATTGTCATAGATACTAGTGTCATTTGACCCTAAGTCTCCAGCAAACCATAAGATGCTTGATCAAGTTCAAAGGAACAAGGTAGTCATGGAGAGTTTTAACAAATGGCTGGACCTGATAATTCAACAAGGATCAAAATATATTATTAATCTGGTTAAGGTTTATAATGATGCAGAAACTATGAGTAAAGAGCTCGAGCTAGAGACAGTCTCCTAGGAAAAGGAAAGGATTAAGTGGGTAGCGATTCTCACACAAATGAATATTGTCCAAAAGTATGGAGTGATGAAGTTCCTAGTTGAGAAACCAGTGGAGAACCTAGATGATAATGTGATATACATGTCAAAGAAAAATGTGGAATGGTGTAATTCAAACATCGGGAAGGGCCATGAAGAGTCCACGAAGCTGCTCAGAGGACTGACTACTTGATTGGCACTATACAAAAATATCTTAAATGTATTGATATCCAAATCATGAAGGAGGGAGCCAAGGTGATTGAGGAAGTTGCAACATGACTAAAGTCTTTCAAGAAAGAGTCCATTCCAGTCAGACCATAAAATCCTTGACTACCAATGAATTTTCAAAGGTAGCAAGGATTGAATCAATGCTCATTGTCTGTTCAGATCACTTAGAGGTTCATAAAGCGAAGGTCACATAGGTGAATATGGAAAAAGAAGTGTGGAAGCAGAGGATCATACACATTGGCCTGCCCTATTTCCAAGTCATCCTGAACTTTTTGGCAACACACCTAGAATGGCGTGGATCCACGACAAAGCAGGACAAGCCCGTAACTTCCTCAGCTGTGGTGGATGTTTAGTTGTTCTAAAATGAAATGTTGGCCTTTGAGTGGCTATTAGTTTAGTTCTCTTTTATGTTATTTAACGGTTTATTTCATCAAAGTGAAAGTAAATGTTATTTGTTAATCATGTAAAAACTATGGCCTGGTGGCTATTTAAGCTAAAAAGCTTGCCTTTGAACAGGTTCTGAAACTGTGATTTTGGAAGCAATAGAAAAGTTTTATGGAAATGATACAATGGCTGATTATTAATGGAATGTTGTGTTATCTTTGAATCTATGCATTCTGAGGTTCGTAGTCTTTTTTCAGTTATTATGTGGGCATGATATAATCTGGTAATCAGTCATCTTTGCATTTCTTCTCAGTTCATATTTATTATAAGTTGTTGGACAACTCACATGGAGTTGATCTGCTTGACCCCCCTGCCCTGTGAGGCATGAGAGAGTCTCAATTGAGCTATGAATTTCTCTTGCTGAGTCCCCATTTTGTTTTGAATGTATGCTCAGCCTTCAACTTCTTCTGATCCTCTCATCCAGCGGTTAATGAACGATGTGATTACCCTTAAAAGACAGTTTCCCAAAGCAAGTACCTCATACCCACCTCCCTACCAAGATATACCTAGAAAGAATGCGAACCATTCTTTGGGCTATGGGAATAAGACCATGCAATTACCCCCTGCTCAACAAAGATTAGCAATTGAAGTACCTCTTGCTAAAGGGAATATGTGTGTATTTCACCTAACTGATAAACATGATGACAATTCCTATCCTAAGATGGTACGTTATGCACAATTGATGAATTTCAAAGATACCTCAAATGAGTGGGGTGAAGAAGAATCTTCAAAGCAACCTGGCGACTCTAAAATCCATTTTCTTGAGTACGAGTCAGATTCAAAAAGAGGAGGTGATATTGTAGTTACTTTAGAGGATCCTTCATGTGTTGTACTCACAAGAAATCAACAAAATGTGAAACCCCAGATGTCTTCTTCATCATCTGCGATGGCCTTCAAAGGTAAAGGGATTGATTCAAAATTGCATAATATTGATCAAAAATTGCAAGAACCCTTATTTTTAAAACCTATTGAAAAAGAAAGTTCATTTGATATTATAGAATTTTGCAAATCTTCTCAAATTCAAATCACACCTGCTAAGTACCTAAAGAACTAGACAAACTTGTACAATTTTTGAAAGGAAATAATGCACAATAGACTAATGGAATGCATCGGTCAATAAATGACATATTGCCCTCACATAGCAATGAGTTGGTTCATCCCTCGGTTTGTGAAAAGATAACTAAAATAACTACTCTTCAAATAGATGATTCTGTACCCCTTCTTGAGTCGAAACCAGAGCCCTTTTATATATCATTATTCATAAATGGTCATAGGTTGAATAATTGTATTATAGATTCAGGTGCATCCGATAATATAATGCCCTCTGTTGTAGCCAAAGCATTAGGGTTATCCTTGACCTAAACCTTTGGTAGATGCTATTCTATGGATTCAAAACAAATTCCTCTGCTAGGCCAAATTAAGGATGCTCAAGTAGTTCTTGCCTCCCATCCGGATAAAAGGATCAAGTTGACGATTCTGATAGTTGATATCCCAGCTAGTTATGACATGCTGTTAATTCATAATTTTTATAGGGACTTAGGTGGTGAAATCAAAATGGATTGGTCCCAAGCCACAATTCCTATTGGGAAGCAGCGAGTCATCCTGCAGCCTGAACCAAAGTCCAAATTCATTATTTTCCCATCTGATGACCCTAGGGCCCAGATTTTGTATCATGATTGTCAATTTGGGAACTACATGATTTTGTCTAATAGTGAGGTGGAGGGGGATTCATCTCAAAATGAGGGAAAAGAAAGCCTATGGCTAATGGAGTTCGATGACAGTTGCGCAACATCAGGTTCTGCTGTAGGGGTAGTATTAATACCACCTTCTGACAACCCTATTCCTTTTTCCTTCAAGCTAGAGTTCAAAAATACCAACAATACGACTAAGTATGAGGCCTTGTTGTTAGGCTTAGCCGAAGCTAAGAGATTGGGAGTGAAGCTCCTGCTGGTTAAAGGAGATGCTGAACTTATTGTAAAGCAGGTCAGGGGGTTGTTTAGTGTTAAAAATGAAAGGTTTAAGCACTATTGAAACAGACTTTGGGATGAAATTGAAGATTTCGATGCATTCTCCATTGACGCAATACCTAGGGAATTGAACTCAAAAGCAGATTCATTAGCAGTCTCAGCTTCATTGCTTGTCCCACATCCTAAATTTGTTGAAGAAATTTATAGGGTAGAGTTGGTGTATCAACCCAGTGTCCTAGGTAACTCAGACTTGTGGCAGGTATTTGAGAGTGATAAACAAATAAATAATTTTATGCAAGGTTTAGATATGTTTTCTTCCATGTATTTTGAAGGTTTTGATGCAGAGTGCAAAGAATTTTTGCCAGAATGAGCCAAGGAGTTGCGTGATGGAATCATGCAGTTGAAAGGAAACAAGATTCCTAAAGGACTAGTTTCTTTGGAGCATCTGTTTGACCGTAATGACACCTATAAAAGTAACAAAGATGACAAGTCCCGAGAGGCCCAGGATAGTGGAGGTTATGAAAAGGTCAACATTGGTACCGAGAATGAACCTAAATATATCAATCTGGGAAAGTGTTGTACACTGCCAGAAAAGGAGAGGTTCATTAGCCTCCTAGTGGAGTTCAAGGACGTGTTTGCCTGGTGTTATGATGATCTTAAGAATTTCAAAGAAGGAAAATTTCAGCACCAAATTCCTTTGAAGCCCAGAGCAAGCCCTTTCCGGTAAAAGCTTAGAAACTTCAATCCAAAAGTGGCACAGGCTATATTCCAGGAAGTGGATAAGATTTTAAAAGCTAGGATTATATATCCTATCCATCATTCTACATGGATAGCAAATATAGTACCTGTCAGAAAGAAAAACAAGGAAATAAGGATTTGCGTAGACTTTAGAAATCGTAACCAAGCCAGCTTAAAAGACAATTATCCCTTGCCGGACATGGACCACATTCTACAAACTATCTCAAGGTCAGAGACGATGTCCATGCTTGATGTATTTTCAGGATATAATCAGATCAGCGTTCAGGAAGTTGATCAGTACAAAATTGCCTTTATTAGTCCCTGGGGTACATTTGCATATAACCGGATGCCCTTCGGTTTGATTAATGCAGGAGAAACATTCCAGTGGGCTATGGACTTGTCTTTTGGCCACTTAAAGGATAAGATCATTGTTGTATATCTAGATTATTCCACAGTGTTCTCAAAAAGAAGAAAACACCATCTTCGGGACCTACTAACTCTGCCGTCAAGTAGGAATGCCGTTAGATCCTTCTTCGGGTAGGTGAATTTTCTCTGGAGGTTTATCCCATAATTTTTTGAGACTACCAGATATATTGTGAATTTGATGACTGAGAAACAATCTTTGAAATGGAGCGAGGAAGGAAAGAAAGTGTTCACCTCAATAAAAGATGCTATTGGTCAGACACCTGTCTTGGTTAATCCTGATTTCAATAAAGATTTTGTCATCTACTACTATGCCTCATAGCACACTATGTCAGGGATTTTATTACAGAAGAATGATGATAATGATGAGGTCCCTATATCATTCATGAGTGTACCTCTGAAAAAGCATGAACTTAAATATTCAATAATGGAAAAGCAAGCATATACGGTCGTGAAGGCGATGAAACAGTTCAGGTATTATATTCTCCATTCTCATGCTGTGGTTTATGTGCCTCATTTGGCAGTCAAGAGCATTCTAATGCAACAAGACATAGGGATGAATGAAAGAGCTTCTTGGGTATAAAAAATTCAGGAGTTCAATTTAGACATTAGACACACAAAATTGGTAAGGGGCAAGGTTTGCGCAAGAAGATTGTTGAAAGTAAGAAGGAAGTGACAGAGGAATTGCCTTTAGTTCTATTTGTTACTCTACAAGATTCCTGGTTTGCAGATGTAGCATATTACTTGACATATGGAGATTGCCTAGAACACCTTTCTGTGAAGGAGAAGAGGAACCTGAGACTGAAAGCTACTAAGTACATCATGTTTAATGATGTACTATATAAAAGGGGATTAGATGGAACCTTCTTAAGATGTGTCGATAAATCGCTCCAGGAGTCTCTTTTGAAAACATTCCACGACGAAGCCTGTGGGGGTCATTTCTCTTCAACATTAATTGCTTACAAGATCTTGAGGAACTACTATTATTGGCCAGGAATGTTCAGGAATGCATATGCATGGGTGGCCAGGTGTGAAAAATGTAAGTTGTTCACCTGTAAACCTCAGCTTGCAGCATTACCACTCTAACCTATGGTTGTGGATGAACCTTTCAAGTAGTGGGGTCTGGATTTTATTGGTCCCTTGACACCAACCTCTAGTGCCGGTCACACTCATATTTTAATAGCCACACACTATTTTACTAGATGGGTTGAGGCCATTCCAGTACGAAAGACAACCTTGGAGATTGTTTGTAATTTTCTAAAGGAGAACATCTTTTTTCGATTTGGAGTCCCATTAAAAATTGTAGCAGACAACGCTACCAATTTCTCCTCTACTGAAATTTCTTTGTTTTGCTTTGATCATGGAATCTCTCTTTCTCACTCATCTGATTATTATCCTCAGGGAAATGGTCAGGCTAAATCCAGTAACAAAAACCTCATTAATATCATGAAAAAATCAGTGAGTGAGAATTTTAAGGATTGGCATAAGAAACTATATGAAGGTCTTTGGGCCGACCGTACATCACCAAAGAGGGCAATTGGAATGTCTCCATTTGAACTGGTCTATGGTGTTGGCACTCAGGTAGAACTTCCTTTAGAGCTAGCAGACACCAAACTACAAACAATTATTGAAGATGCTTACTTCCAGAGTTCTTTAGAAAAGCGAATCATGCACCTGACAAAGATTGATGAAGAAAGGGATAAACTGGTGAACCGGATAACAGAACATCAAATGAGGGTAAAAAGAATATTCAACAAGCGAGAAAGGCCTTGAAAGTTCATGCTGGGTGATCAGGTACTGCTCTGGGACAGAAGAAGAGAGCCTAAGGGAGCACATGCTAAGTTTGAGTCACTCTGGAAGGGACCATTCCTGATTCATGAGGTAAAAGGACCAAATTCTTTTAAACTTGCATATCCGGATGGTACTGTTCTTACTTTGACCTACAATGGTCAAGATTTGAAATTATATCAAATGTAAACGAGAGTCCCTTGTATTTTTTGTGCATAGTGTTTAGTTATTTTGCGTTTGTGTGTCTTTTTGGTTTAGTATGTTTGTCTCTTTGAATAAAGTTTGGCATGCAAAACCAAAGATTCTAGAGTTCATTTCTAGTTCCTTCACAGTTCTAGTCCCTAGTCAGAGCCGATGTTAGTCCACCCGTAATTTTTTCCTTTTTAATATTCCAAATCATGGGTTGCCTTTTGTGTCTTTACTTCCATCGGGTCATTTGTTCTTCGTACTTGAACCGTTGAACTCTTTTGTCAAAAGGTTCATATGGTTCAAGGTTCAAAATGCAATTTAAAAAAAAAGTTGTTTCGGTCTTTGTCACTGTGTGAACAAGTGTGTTTTTTGTTTGTTTTGGTCATTGAAGTTTTGAACCCGTTGAACCAAATTTCAAGAGGTTCAAGGTTCAAGGTTCGAAATGCCTTTTAGTGAGTCGCGACAATGTATTGTTATATGACGAGTGTGAGTCTTTTTACATTGGGTTGATATGAGGTCTTGAACCTTGAACCAAATTTCAAGCGGTTCAAAAGGTTCAAGGTTCACTTTAAATAGTCCTTTTCTTTTGCTACTCATTCCCGATGTTGTTTATGTGCTGCTCGTTACTATTATATTTCTTAAGTGAATTTGAACCGTTGAACCTTTTGTTCATGTGGTTCAAGGTTCATAGGTTCATTTCAAAACTAACCCGACAACTTTTTGGTGGAAATAAAAGTAGCAAGAAGGAATATTCCCTTATTCGGCTTTTGAAATTATAAATGTGGAAAGTAATCATGCAAACATCAAATTGCTTGTGCGGAAGTGATGGATAATTAAGAAGGTGTTAGGTTTGTCATTTCATCGTTATGACGCACGCTTGGGTAAATCATGATGAAGCGTGTGTGGCCCTATAGATATTTACCTGTCTGATTAAAGGAAAAATGTATGAGTTTATTTCCATATTTAGGAAGGTCGCAGTTGCCATACTTCAATAAATTGGAGGCGCCGAAGGTAAATCCATCTCTATTCTCTGGAAGAATTTCCAGTTTTCATGGTGTTATCGGGTAAGTTCAGATGTTTTCTCCTAAGTTGTGTTTCTTTGTGTACTGAAGTTTTATCAGTGTAGAAAAGGGGGAAATCTGAAAATTGTTGGGGTAGCATATTGTATTGCTGTTAAAATTTCTTGGTTAAGGGAATAGATAGTTAAAATGAGGCCAGTGCTGCCAAAGCTTGGCTGAACCTCATGTTTAGTGAGTATCTTGCCGGAAATGGAAGACACCTTCTTAGTTCATGTAGATTTGGGGGATTTCCTTGAAAGGACTAAGAACCCTCAGGCTGGTTCATTAATGGAGAAGATAGTTAAGAGTGGTCTTGTGGAAGCTGTTGCATTTCCGCTCGTCGTGCCCTATCCAGATTTAGTGTTGGCCTACATGAACAGATATGACTCTGAGAATAGGTGTATCAGAACTAGTGATGGTGAGGTGTTAGTCAGTATTAATAGGGAAATGGTGATGGCGACAATGGGTATTCCTTATAAAGAGGAGTATGAGGATTGGACCATTGGAAATTCATACGCCTATTTCTTTGAGAAGAAGAGCAAGTACAGAAGTGTAATTGCAAGAAATTGGCTCTTGAGGCTTCAGAAAGGAAGATCACGATTACCCAAACCCCTAACCAGAGAACACCTCATCATAGAGGTATGGGACATTGTTGTGCTTTTGAACAGAGTAAAGGGGAATTCACGTTCCTTCTAATGGGAGGAATGGATGTACTTTTTCATCCAAGTGGTTCTATACGGTGACATATTTCTGGATTGGTCTCAGGTAATTGCGGAGAGACTTCACGAAGGACTAAGCAATTTTGTGGGGATGGATGATTGGGTTTTACATGTCTTCTTACCTGTTTTATATTTTAGCTTGCACAAGAGATTGGCCTGGATTACCCAACGAACCCTAGATTGATGGAATGAGGGTTTACAATTATTACCCTTTATTGCAACAAAAGAGACATGTTGAACAAATTGACAGATGGAATGGAGTCTTTGCGGGAAGACTGACCTTTGAACTTTAGGGTGATGCAAAATAAAGAATGTCCGTTGAGGCTATGGAATTTGTGAGTATATATGGGAGTTTCTTTATGCAATTTCCACAGATTACTTACATATGGGTAGGTGGTTTTGAAGGCCAACCATTCAAATTACCCAAGTACGCCTTTGATAGCTACGTGCTTACAAAAGTGAGCAGGTAGTTGGCTTATATAGATAAAAGATTAGGGGCAAAGGGTGAATTCAGGGTTGTATTTCCCGTTGAACTTGGGTATTACAGTTGCAAATCAATATCAAATGCCTTGAATCTAGAATTGGAGTTCAAAGGGATGAACCTGCAGCCATATGTGGCTAGGCAAAGATTTGATAGCAAAGGTTATGCAAGGGAGAACCTTAATATAGACAATCATTTTTGCCATGAACCTTAGATAGATGATTATTGGGAAAACTGCAAGGATGAGCATGAAGTGAGAAAGAGACTGTGGTCAAAATTCACTTTACGACAGATAGCTATCTTGAGGCTCCCAATTAATATATCAGGTGTATTGGAAGATACAGAGGAATACATCTTGGATCTAGAGTTTGTTACTGAGATTGAAGGGAAACCGATTCCAGAAATTGACTGGAACAAAAAAGAAGATGATAGCATCCAAACAAGGACCTTCAATGTTGTCAGGAGAACAAAGAGATGGTTAAGGAAACTGAAATTTAAGGAGGGTCCTCACATGTCCTCACATGAATCAAGAAGTGATTCACACATCATGGTTCAATCTCCTATTTCTGCCACTAATGAAATTGCTGATGTTGCAGGTGTCTCAAAGCCCGCTATAGAGAAAATACTGCCAAGAAGGTCAGGAAGGTCGCCATCCAGTCTTACAACTACTCGAGTAACTCGGTCAAGAAGCAAAAAGAAGGGTAGGGAGCCTGTCCTGCAACAGGTCATGGTGGACTTAGACCCCAGCAAAGAGCCTGAATAAACAATGAACTCACAAGATCAAAGCAAGCCCGGGATGCAATAAATGGATACAAATGAAGAAATGGAAATTCAATATGATCCCATGAATACCCTGGCGATCGTTACCTCCCCAGATGCATAGATCATCCCGCCACCTAAAGAACCTACCAATGTAGCAAGATGGCTGGAAGCCGCCATTGGAAAGAAGAGGAGCATGGTGTCGATCACCATTCCACTAGAGGACATGGTTAGTAAATGCTTGGGAAAAGCATTAAAGCCCAAAAAGCTCAAAACACAAGCAATGCTTGATGTGGATGACACAACAACACATTGGACAGTTGAAGTGGCCAAGCCCATTCCTAGGAGAGACATAGATAAGGCCACAGAGGAAGATTTTACTATGGAGAAAATAGATTTTGAGGTTGGATCAGGGGTCATGGATGTAAAACATCTGGAATCCTCTACAAAGATGATAATCTCAAGGACTTGGAAAGATAAAAAAGACAAGAGAGAAATGAAGCAAATGGTCACACAGATGGAAGAATACATTAACGCTATTCACAACCCAGATCCTCAACCGTTGTTGCAGATACTAGTGTCATTTGACCCTAAGTCTCCAGCAAACCAGAAGATGCTTGATCAAGTTCAAAGAAACAGGGTAGTCACGAAGATGTTTAACAAATGGTTGGACCTGATAATTCAACAAGAATCAGAATATATTATTAATCTGGTTAAGGTTTATAAGGATGCAAAAACCATGAGTAAAGAGATCGAGCTGGAGACTGTCACCTGGGAAAAGGAAAGGATTAAGTGGGTAGCGGTGTTATCATTGATTAAAATTGGGTTTTTCTTTTCCCATAATTGGCTATAGTTTGTTGAAATTTTCTAATAGGGTGTAGTTCCAAGTGCTTCAGCTTTGTTCTAGACCTTAAGGGTTTAAGGGTTTTTGATTTTAGATCCTATCTTATTTGTTTTAAACCCTCTGGTTTCTAATCTATCGTTACTTTATTCACTTAAGTAATGGGTCATGGGGTCGTAAGATGTGTTCCCCCTTGTTGTTTGCCTAGGCACGTTATGTTGATTAATCAAAAATTTTATGCCTTGTGTATTTTTCTTCTAAAGTTGTCGGGCCCGGTAACCAGTGCGCATCTCGCAGATTAATACATGGTTCACACTATTTCGCTAGGTGAAGTTGCGCGTAGTTTAAAACCCACGAAGTTGCGAAAACCACATGGCATGCCACATAGATAGTCCAGCTGGTTGTTGATAGCAAGTAAAATGGCAGCACATGGCACTTGAAGACAACAGTCAGCGGGTCAGGATTAAAAAGCTGAGAGGTGGGCCCCGGAGGTGAGTCAAGTCGCAGATGGAGATGACCTGGCAGGTACAGCTGTTAACAATTTATTTAAGCCCCGTGGTTTCCTTCTGGCGAATGACAAAGTGACAAGTCAGCTCCGCAGGTGACTGGGTGCCAGGTGTTCATGACGAGTCAGCGGGCCCACCATTCCTGAGAGCCTTCTCGGAGGATTAAATGCCGATCAACTTTAGAGATGATCCAACGGCTGACGCTATTTCGCAAGGGTAAAGTGCTCACTCTTTATGCCCACAAAATAGCGAGAATGAACGAGAACCATCCACGTGTCATGATGATGACCTAGACTATAGGGCTGTTGAGACGAAAGTGGGGCCCCCGTGGTTTCCTTCTGGCGAATGACAAAGTGACAAGTCAGCTCCACAAGTGACTGGGTGCCAGGTGTTCATGACGAGTCAACGGGTCCACCATTCCTGAGAGCCTTCTCGGAGGATTAAATGCCGATCAACTTCAGAGATGATCCAACAACCGACGCTATTTCGGAAGGGTAAAGTGCTCACTCTTTATGCTCGCGAAATAGCGAGAATGAACGAGAACCGTCCATGTGTCATGATGATGACCTAGACTATAGGGCTGTTGAGATGAAAGTGGGGCCCCTGTGGTTTCCTTCTGGCGAATGACAGAGTGACAAGTCAGCTCCGTAGGTGACTGGGTGCTAGGTGTTCATGACGAGTCAGTGGGCCCACCATTCCTGAGAGCCTTCTCGGAGGATTAAATGCCAATCAACTTCAGAGATGATCCAACGGCTGACGCTATTTCGCAAGGGTAAAGTGCTCACTCTTTATGCCCGCGAAATAGCGAGAATGAACAAGAACCGTCCACGTGTCATGATGATACGTGGTCAAAGAAGAAAGTGTGGGCCCGCCAAGGTGGAAACATCAGTATAAAAGAAAGACACGCGGCCAGTATCAAGCAGAATGCAAAGGGAATTTCAAGGCCAATGATTCGATGCCACATGGTATTATGCAGCCAATAAAAAAGAGGGACCCAAAAAAAGGCTAAAAGCCATCAGTTAATCTAATGTTCGATCAAGTTTCTTTTGATCGAACGGTTGGCGCTATTTCGCATGACTAAGCTGCCCGATGGTTATGCTTCGCGAAGTTGCGAAAGAGCAAAATGGAACACTTGCAGGAATGTTGTGACCCGTTGGAGTGAAAAATACGAATTCTCGTATGAATTCAATTTTGAAGGGACGGCCGAAGCATGCGGAATCAATGTTACAGTTAAGGCCCTGAGTACAAATATTTGATTTCCTAACTACCAAGTGAAGATATCTTTTAAAAGATTTTGCAGAAGAGCAGACGCAGAGTTATCTCCTTCATATCCAGAGCAAGATGGTTCAGTTGCAGAAAAAAATTCCTTCAAGCAAAGATCAGGTTCTCTCATATTTTTGTAGCAATTCTTGTGTGGTGTTCTAAGTAAGAATTCTTTTGTTGCAGGATTGTTTAAGAGTGATATTCATTTCAGTGCATTTTCAAAATGGCTCCTAAAAGGGAATTTTCCGGCAAGGTTAACTATTTAGAAAGAAGTGTATGTGATGATTTTTTAGAGCAGTTAACGTTATCAACCAATCAGGCATCAAAGGCCAAAGAGTTAGTGCCCAGGGCTCCCTGTCTGAAGATAGGAGAAGGATTGTATGACAAGGGTAACTGGCTGAGAGACCCACAGGTGGGACTGTCCGGGTTGGGGTTGTTTAAAGTCGGATTTGGAATGAGAAATTCTCCTGCCCCTCAAAACAGTATCTGGGAACTAGATGTTGGAAAATTAGTGGTCCCAGGGGTATTCATGGATACAGACCTGCTAACCCAAATGGCATTGAATTATGATCCAGTCACAAGATGCATCCGAGATGTAAATGGGAAAACCCTTGTGGAAATTAATGCTGAAGAATTAAGGACAACATTTGGGCTTAATGAGTTCACAAACTTCCTGGAACCCATAAATTTCACATCATTAGCCCAAGTTTACAGTGCACAGAGAAGTCATCTCAGGAATGGGCCTCTCAAGGAGCTTTTTGTGAAAATAGGAGGGTTAGCAGTTGTAGGACCCAATACACAAGAGCCCTTCTCATTGAGTATGTTTACCCTAAGGGCTAAAGGAATGTATTGGGCACTTTGTCAAGTCTTAGGAGAAGATGCCGAAGTAAATATGCCAAATCATTACTTGCTAATGATTGCCCAGATTTTGAATCCTTCTCTTGCTATCACATTTGATTATGCCTCCTTCATCGCCGATGCTGTCCATGGAGGCTTGATAGGAATAAAGAATGGAAAGGTGGACAGACCTTTCGGATGGTATTCACTCTTAATGCACCTTTTTCTCTTCAAAGGTGGTGATTATTTTGCCAGTGGACTAGACCTGGTTAAGGAAAAGGAAGGAGAAAAAATGCCAGTACAATTATGGAGTACTGTGTTGTCATGGGACAGAGAGGATGCTAGTTTTTTGAAGTTTGAAAAATATTTTGCATCCAAAATAAGAACTCTCTTATGCTCTGATAACCCAATAGTCCCCAAGGTTCTTCTGGAATTCATAAGGCCAAAAGAATTCGCAGAGAACATTAAAATTGTTCATAACTGGGGCGACATTTATTTATATCCAGTCTCCACAGTTTTCAGAGTTTTTGGTTTTAGGGGTACTCCATTTTTGTTACCTTACCAGGTCCCTCTCAAAGTGGGAATAGCGGAGATCCTTAGGCAAATTGGTGGCCTACAAGAGGCAGAGTTAACAGGCAGAGGCAAAGGGACTATTTTCCCTGCAGCTACCATAGCCCACCAATTCATAATAACAAAGGGAGGCTGGAATTGTTTTGAGGATTTCCTCAAACCTTACCATTTATCTACTGCAGTGTCCAGGTGTGCTGATCCAGAGGACTTCTTCAACGGTGTGTTCAGGAAGAAGGTAGCATGCAGAGGTAGGCCTCATCAATTCCAATTTCCTGAAGACCTCATCAGAAATGAATTTGATTTAGATGAGCAGGAATTAAGGAAAGAAAAGTGGGTGGCTTACAAGAAAGCCTTGGATTTTGTGCATCAATTTGATGCTAGCTATGACCCATTGTCTAGCTTCTTCCCATTGGAAGAAAAAATAAAGTTTTTGATTGTTTGCTTTGAAGATGTAATGCAAACACTAAAGGAGAAGAGGGAAGCTGTGATTAAAAGCAACCCTGAAAAGGCCAGAGTGATCCTAAGCAGGTCAACTTCTAGCAAGGCAATTCCTCCTGGTGATTACACATTGCATAAGAAATCAGGTTACAGTGTGTTGGTGCCTACAATAGGGGAGCCCTCTACATCCAAAGGAAAGAGGAAGATACAAGATGTCATTGACATCCAAGACAACCCAATAAGGCAAAGGGTGGGGAAGGAAGTGCAATCAGATACACCCTTGTATTCCCCATCCCAATCCCCTATCCATATAGGAGACAAACAAGCAGCGGCTGAACACCTCTTGCAGTTGGGAAGCTTAGGGGAAATTGCATACACCTATGATGAAGTGGAGGAAGGGATGCCAGAAGAGCCCATTGATGCTGAAATGGATATTACCTCCACTGAACTCAAAGGCCAAGAGTGGGATCCAGAGATAAAAAAGGCAAGTAGTGCCTTTTTAGCTGATGACAACTTTGTCACATCGGAAGCATTTATGCAATTCATTTGGAAACAACATATAGATAGATATAATGCTAGATGTGAGACAAGAAAGGCTGAGCAGCCTAATAAAGATCTAGCCTCAGTGGAGGAAGAAATAAAACAGGAGATGATGGAAGAATTCAAAACCATCACTCCTGAGCAGGGAAGAGATCTAGTAGCACAAGCTGGAGTGCTTATCTTGCTAGAGTGGGATATTGCTGATGCCCTGGTGCTAGATGCAGTAAGGAAAGAGACCAAACCCATGGAAGGGGTTACCTTCAATAAGGATAATGCTGCACTAGTCATGTGGTCTCTCAAGAGAAATGAGAGCAAGAAAGCCAAAGAAACCCCAGGGTCAAGTTACCTTGGTGGAATGATGGTAAAAAGAGTGCAGAGTACAGGGGTAGTAGAGGCTGCAAGTACTGTGTTAGAAACTGCAAAATTCAGTGTTGCAGTGGCGGAGAAGGAAGCCAAAGAGAAGGAGGCCCTCCAAATTAAGTTGGAAACAGTTTTAAAGGCCTATGACAGTGCTAAGGAGGAGGTAAGAGGCAAAGATAGCATCATTGCCAAGTTGCAGAGCCAACTGATGGGACAACACCAACAAGGTGAGTCTTCAACATTGATGATTTCCTCTTCTCCTGCAAGACCTCCACCATCTCCAGCACCCTCCACCTCTCAAATGATTGAGATCACACCCCAAGAACTAGAAAACCTGAAGCAGGCTCAGGCCTTATATGCAGGGAAATATGAGGAAAAGGTAAGGGCCACAATCTCCAGTTTTGCAGATATGATAAATGCCTCATTGCTTTACAACAATGTGGGAAAAATTATGGAGATATGGAATGAGCTGAGAAGAGATAAGGTGATTTTGACACCCATTTTTGACAGATGGAGACCTAGGGAGCAAGATCTAGAGTTCATGTGTGTATCTTGTGATGAAGCAAGAGCTAATCCCATTATCAAATCCACTTTTGATGTCGCTAAGGTCTTAATGCAATTGGCAACAGAGGTGGATAATGTGGATAGAAGGGTTAAATTGCTTAAGAAGGAATACACTGATCAAGTTTGTGAGTTGCTCCCAGGAGTTTTTGCTAATCCAGATCAGTTAAAAGACAAGCAGATATGGCTTAAGGAGATAGAAGCCAAATTGTCAGCAAGAGTCAAAGGAATCATTGATCTTGATGATACTTCTTTCTTTGTCGTGACAATACAAGAGATAGAAAAAATTAAGTCACATTATGGTTTTCTTAATTCAGAAGTCAACAAACTGAGGAATTCTTGGAAAAGGTTGACTAAAAATAAAGATGATGTGATTAATTTTTCATGGCTGATAGAAGAGATATATGGTGAGTGGGAAATTAAGTATGCCACCCATGATCCGGAACAGTTGGAGAGCGCCCCTGAAAAGACAGAAGAGGTTGCAACCGAATAGCCTATTGAACAAATTGCAGAGGTTGAAAAGAGCTTGTAACTGTTTTTTGCGGAAAACTTGTAATCTCTTAATTTTTTGAAAAGAAATGATTGTAACAAACTCTCCTCAAAAAGTCCGAAGCTTTGTGCATCCATGTTGTTATAAATGGATACCAGGACTAGAGGAAAAGGGATCACAAAATTTTGTAAGAAAACGCTGCAGAAATTTATCTGAGCTTTTCTAAGTTTAATGGAGAATCAGAATTTATTGTAATATTTCTTGAACTGGATATCAATATATAGGCCATCGGTTTTGAGTAAAGCTTTGTGTTGTCTTCAAGTTCGTTCATAAGTTTGTTTACTGTTTTCATTCTGAATAATCCAGGGTTGTTCCGTTTGAATGGAATTGCAAAGCAATTTTAGTATAAATGTTTGTTAGCTTTTCTCTTTAGGAGGGAGATTAAATACGCGAGATCACTCATACCAGTAATTTATTTGGGAGGAACTTTGAATTCTGAGGACCATAGCTTAGTTTGGAATGCTTGAATTCTTGTATGTGTCAGGCATATATAAGGATTAATAGAAACCAAATGTATGGGAAGTATAAAGATGTGTTGTTTAAGGAGTCTTATTTGAGTTTAGATGACTCTGTGACCTTGGATAAGGCACTGGTATTAATTGGAGTTGTTTATTGCATGTTTTGTTGATTAAAATGCTGAAATTAAGTACAATTTCCATCCTTCATTTTCAGTTGATTTCAAGGTGAATAAATCCACTGGTTTTCTGGATTGGTTTGCTGTGGGTTTATGTTTGAAAGTGTGAATTTAATTCACAAAGGTATACCCACCTGGGTTCCGAGGAAGCCCGAAGTGTAGAAGGTCTATCCAAACCTTGTCATATGTTGTCTTGAGAATTTCCTTATCTTTGATATCTCTTCTGCACCAAGCTTTAAATTATATAAATTTAAGGATATTAAAGGGAATCAGGTTTTGAAGACAACAAGTGGTTCTTGCACAAATGAATGATGTCCAAAAGTATGAAGTGATGAAGTTCCTAGTTGAGAAACTGGTGGAGAACCTAGATGATAATGTGCTATATGTGTCAAAGAAAAATGTGGAATGGCACAATTCAATCATTGGGCAGGGCCATGAAGAGTCCACCAAGCTACTCAGAGGACTAACTGACTTGATGGACACTATATAGAAAGATCTTAAATGTATTGATATCCAACTCATGAAGGAGGGAGCCAAGGTGATTGAGGAAGTTGTAGACATGACTAAAGTCTTTCAAGAAAGAGTCCATTCTAGTCAGACCACAAAATCCTTGACTACCGATGACTTTTCAAAGGTAGCAAGGATTGAATCAATGCTCATTGTCTGTTCGGATCACTTAGAGGTTCATAAAGCAAAGGTCATGCAGGTAAATATGGAAAAAGAAGCATGGAAGTAGAGGATCATACACATTGGCCTGCCCTATTTCCAAGTCATCCTGAACTTTTTGGCAACACACCTAGAATGGCATGGATCCATGACAAAGTAGGACAAGCTCGTAACTTCCTCAGCTGTGGTGGATGTTTAGTAAAGTAAATGTTATTTGTTAATCATGTAAAAACTATTTAAGCTAAAATTTTTGCCTTTGAATAGGTTCTAAAACTGTGATTTTGGAAGCAATAGAAAAGTTTTGTGGTAATGATACAATGGCTGATTATTAATGGAATTTTTTGTTATCATTGAATCTGTGCATTCTGAGATTCGTATTCTTTTTTAAGTTGTTATGTGGGTATGATATAATCTGGCAATCAGTCATCTTTGTATTTCTTCTCAGTTCATATTTATTATAAGTTGTTGGACAATTCGCATGGAGTTGATCTGCTTGATCCCCCCCTGCCCCATGAGGCATTAGAGAGTCTCGATCGAGCTATTAGTTTCTCTTGCTTAGTCCCCATTTTGTTTGGAATGTATGCAACAAATATGTTATAAATCAGAGTCTCTGAACTCCCCTTTTAACATTCTTTCAAAAAAATTTAGGCGTTTATTTTTGTTGATGGATAAATGCTGAAGCCTTTTTAATACTTTCTGGTTAAAAGTGTTAGCATATCAATTGTACAATTAATTCATTGTAAATCATACGAGGAGCTTCCCTCAAATGCAGAGGTTGAATTTTCATTAATTCATCCATCTGTTGGTAGATTTGTTTCTTTCAAAAGGGAAAAATAGAGTCACATTTTGCTTTAAGGAGATCATAGTTAGAAGTTTAAGAAGGAGACAATTTTGTTCACCAACACTGAGGAAACTCATCAACTCGGACATTTACACTTTCAATGATCTTCTTGGTCTAGTTGTTGTAACACTTGTAAGATTTGCTCTTGGTGGAGTAACCATGTAATATGCCTTCATCACTCTTGGCATCAAACTTACCAACATAATCACCTCTCTTGATAAAATATCTGCTACCAAATTTTTTAAAGTAATTGATATTAGGTGATCTACCATACCAGCACTCATAAGGAGTTTTATCCTTACCTCTTTTAACCAGTATATGGTTCATTGTGTAAATAGATGTGTTAACAGCTTCTGTCCAGAATGTCTTAGCTACACCTCCTTGTATTAGCATAGTCCTAGTAGCTTCAACAATTGACTAGTTGTTCCTTTCTGCTATACCATTCTGTTGTGGTGTCATAGGTGCAGAAAGATGCCTCTTAATTCCATTGTCTTCACAGTAAATAGTGAATTCCTCTGAAGTAAATTCACCACCTTGATAAGTTCTTAAGCACTTTATCTTCTTTCCACTTTCATTTTCAACTAAGGCTCTGAATACCTTAAACTTGATAAATGATTTTGTCTTATCTTTCAATAATGTCACCCACATCATACTTGAGTAATCATCAGTGAAAATCTTGAAATACCGATCACGTTGAATATTCCTAGTCCTCATTGGTCCACAAAGGTCGGTATGAACCAAGTCTAGAAAATGTTCTGCTGAGAAAGATTTGCTCTTGAAAGTTGAGGATGCCATCTTCCCTAACTGACATTCCTTACACAAAGCATTCACTGGTTTGTCCAACTGAGGCAAACCTCTTACTAACTTTTACAATGTTATCAAAGCCAATTATCTTCTACTTTTGCAATTAAACAACTTTTGACTTTAGAACTTAAATGAAAGAAGTTACCTCTGGTCTACTTTCCAGTTGCAATCAGTTCACCTTTGTTTCCATAAATCTTGCAGAATCCATTCCTGAATTCCAGTGGGTAACCTTTTTTATTGAGTTGAGCTACACTCAAAAGATTGTGTTTCAGTCTTTCAATCCAGTAGACATCATCTGCACTTATTTTTCCATTCAAAGAGATGGATCCCTATCCTTTCACCATACAGGGTGAGTCATTTCCAAATCTCACAACACCCCCATTAAACTCTCTCAAAGTAAGAAACTTACTCCGGTCACCGATCATGTGGTGTGAACAACCATTTTCTATAATCCAATCATCAAAACTATCCATGTGAGAGACTAATTCCTTCTAATCTCGTGTCTCTTCTTTAATAGAAAAAAATACAATGTCCTCATTTGCATCTTCTTCAAATTCCTCATATGTAATTCCTCCATCAACTACAACATGAGACAATCTCTTTTTCCTTTTCCTTTGTACTTCTTATACTTCTCACGTTTTTGCTTATTATCTCCATTTGGATAGTTAGCAGCAATATGTCCAATCTGGTTACATGCAAAATACTTCAAAGGTAATTTACCTTTGTACTTACTAGTACCTCTGGGTAATCATTTGGCCAACAATGCTTCAAGCTCAATTAGACTATCTTCATCATCTACCTCTCTGCTAGGTTTGGACTCATGACTGTAACTAGCTTCTTTTCTTTTCCTTACCAGTGGGTTTGAAACTGAGGCTCTAAATGCAGATTCCAATCTTTGAACACTTCCATCAAAACCATTTAATTCAAATGCAGTTAATTTACCAATGATGGAATCAAGAGTAACCTTTGTTTTATCAATAGACTTGAGTTCTTGAATGGCTGCAACTCGAATAACGTAGAGTGGTAGAAGGGTTCTGAATACCTTGCTAACCACTGTGGTATCCTCCACTGTACCACCAACACTTTTGATCTCTCTGACTATCTCCTTGATCCTCTGACCATACTGTTGAATGTTTTCACCTTCAACCATCCACATATCATCGAATTTACCTCTCAAACACTCTTCTATAGAAATCTTCACATGCTCATCACTGTTGTAGATATCCTCAAGTTTCTTCCATACTTCATAAGCAGTTTCCAATCCATGGACATCAACATACCTTGAATCAAACAAGGAACTGATAATGACCTCCAATGCTTGATTGTTCTCCTATTGCTCCTTCTTTTGATCATCTGACAAAATCTGACTAGGCAAGTTATATTTAGTAACAACATGTTCCCAATATTGACTTCCTAAGCTCTTGATACAAATCTTCATCCTATCACTCCAGATTCTGTAGTTTTCCCTATTGAACTTCAGACCTTCTTTCTTCATCATGTTCTCCTAGATCTTTACCTCAAGATATTAGGCTTAAACACAAGAGGACCTTAAATTCTCTGATACCAATTGATAATATGATGAAACAATAAGGATCCGGTCAACTACTGAGAAGGGGGGTGAATCAGTAGATAAAAAAAAACTAAACTTTCACCAAACTTAATCCCAACTCATAAACCAATCATTGAACTAAACGGTTTAGAGACTATATCTAAAACTGTTACTGCACTGTCAAACTTTACCGGTTGATCAAAACAACAATGATACAATGTAACAAATTTGAAACTCACATACAATTTAATTAAAAAATTAATTCACTTTACTAACATCAGTAATAGCTCATTTCAGATTACTTCCGGTCATGTAATCATATCTAAGTGTCTTGACCAATTAATCAAATTAAAACATATCCACAAAATCATTCAGCACTTGACACAATGATTTTTCACGTGGAAACCCAAATGGGAAAAACCACAGTGGGGATGAATACCCACAAGTATTCTGAACTCTTCTGAAGTTCACCCTGTTAGGAGCCAAGCCTTTTTAGAAGCTTATACAATAATGTCTTATTAAGAATAGATCCATTTAGGGACCACCCGGTTAAGGGATTGACTACAATACCCTGATAAAGGCAATATCCTATTAAGAGTAACCTCGGTAGAGGATTTCAAATCCAAGCTAATGGATCACCTGGTTAGAGGATTTGGACAACACCAAGCCTATTAAAGCTTACTCGGTTAGGGGATTTAACTGTTGTAATGGTTAGAGAACAACAGGGTTTTTCTTGATCTGGTAATAACACTATCTTTCTTAGTCAGACCCTTTTATGCTCCTATCTTCCTTCAAAATATTCTGCAGGACACTCCTTCTGGTTCGGTAACAGTCTCACTACCACACTTAACCAAATTGCCAACACAATTACAAAACAACTCATCGACCTTATAAGCAAATATAATAGGTTGATAACACATCACAAAACCTACAAATCTCATAGAGATTACAAACATATCGGTTCAATCATGACTGTTGGATTACATAACAGTCAACTAGACATTGTTCTGGATAACTTGAACCGCTCCTAGTTCATCGCTCATCGAATCCTATAACTCATCACACAGTTATCACTTCATGCTATGCATTTTCTCATTCCCAAGATAAACAATTATCTTCATGTGCCAAAATCACTTTGAAACTCATCACGTGCATCATGCTTACATGGTATCTCCATCTCCGATCACCATTCAATCATAGATCAACATAACCGATTCACCAAGCTTTATTAGTTAGGGTTTGGCATATCAACTAGTTAGGGTTACCAGTTGATCGCTTTGCTTCAAATACCAATACCAGTTTCCATCATTGCTTTACTACTGGTTGCATTATTGCATCACTACTAGTTGCAATATAACTCCATTATCGATTACTATTAACATCAATGACAATATTATACTTCATTAATGCAAACTTCATGCAATGCCAATAGTATTTCATAATTTTCACCGATGACTATTCTAAAATGATGTGGGTGACATTTTTGAAGGAAAAATCAAAAGAATTTAGTAAATTTAAATCATTTAAAGCTCTGGTTGAGAATGAAACTGGTAAGAACTTGAAGTGTTTAAGATTAGGAGTAAGAATGCTGCTAGCATTTGCCGCATATAAGGTATTCAAATTTTATCAAATGGATGTCAAATCAGCCTTTCTAAGTGGTATTATACAAGAAGAAGTATACATTGAACAACCAAATGGATTTTCCTTGACTGATGATAAGGACATGGTGTGTAAATTGCATAAATATTTATATGGTCTAAAGCAGGCACCGAGAGCATGGTATGAGAGATTACATGCACATTCGATCAAAATTGGATTCAAACGTACCAGTGAGGACAACAACATTTATTTGAAGATTGATGGAGACAAGATGCTGATAGCAAAAGTGTTTGTAGATGACATAATTTTTGGTGGAAATGATGATATGTGTATGGATTTGGCTGATATAATGAAAAAGAAATTTGAAATGTCTCTAATCGGTGAAATAAATTTCTTTATTGGCCTATAGGTCCAACAACTAGATGGTGGTATTTTTATTTTTCAGACCAAGTATATCAAAGAGGTGTTGAAGACCTCTGACGTGGAAGACTACAAACCAGTAGGAATACCAATGGTGACAGGTTGTGAGTTGTCCAAGCAAGATGATTCCCCTACTATTAGTGAAAAAGAGTGTAGATCTATGATTGGCAAGCTACACTATGTTTTTCATAGCAGATCATATATTGCTCATGCTGTTGGATTAGTGGCTATATTTCAAAAAGAGCCTAAGGAGAGTCACATGGTGGCTGCGAAGAGAATTTTTTGATATCTCAAAGGCACAATAGACTATGGTTTATGGTATCCATATAAAGGAGATTTTACTTTGGATGTCTTTACTGATGTTGATTAGGCAGGTAATGTGGATGATCATAAAAGCACAACTGGTGGATCTTTTCTACTTGGTGGAAGATTAGTGGCATGGACGAGCAAGAAAAAAACTTGTGTTTCTCAATCTATAGTTGAAGTTGAGTATGTAGCTGCATCCATGAATTGCATGCATGCAATATGGATGAGACATGTGCTAGAAGGATTCAAGATAGATATGTCTGAACTGATGACTATCTATTGTGATAATACAAGTGCAATAAATATTTCTAAGAATCCTGTACTTCATTCTAGAACCAAGCACATTGAATTGAAGTATCACTTCCTAAGGGAAAAAAGTTGAAGAAAAATAGGTGAAGAGTAAAGATTAGTTAGCTGATATCTTTACTAAGCCCTTACCAAAGGCTACCTTTGAGTTTCTTAGAGGTAAACTAGGGGTAAGAACCCTAGACAAGAAGAACTAGAATGATGGAGATGCATCAATCCTATGGATTTCATGTTTATCTTTCACTAATGATTGATGAAGGTTCAAACTACTCCTTTGGGGTAGCAAGTCTGATGTAAAGTTTTGATTTAATACTCTGATATAATTTTTCTAATTTGATTAGCAAAGATGATGGAAGAGGCAACAACAGAATTGAAGACAAGTGATGCATTTCTACCTTTGGCATTGCTATCAAAGGGGGAGAAGAAAAGAAATTAGATATGGGAGAAGAAAAGAAATGAGAGAAGTTGAAGATCAGAGAAATGGGAGAAGTTGAATATTAGATTGAGAGAAGCATTGGTTAAGGGGGAGAAGACAAAAGGAGGAGAACCGACAAATGATGTGATATCGACAAGCAAG
Source organism: Cryptomeria japonica (assembly GCF_030272615.1). NCBI lineage: Eukaryota > Viridiplantae > Streptophyta > Pinopsida > Cupressales > Cupressaceae > Cryptomeria > Cryptomeria japonica. Next base: position 690,015,392 of record NC_081405.1, on the reverse strand, counting down.
TTGTAGATGATGATGTTACTCTGATTATATATCTAATTGGTGTTGCCATCAATGCCAAAGGGGGAGAATGTTGGTATTTGGCATTTCTGGTGCAAAATGAGATGATGCAGGTGATGCAGTTAAAGACTGATGACTGCACCGGTAGAGGATAAAAGTCTATTTGTGATGAAGAGATTGAGCTTTTGTAATTAGATGACTTGATCAGTTATTTATGTTTTCATTGATGGCAATTAATGTCAAATGATGATTACTGATGTTCCTGATGTTTTGTTGTGTCATCTAAGTGATTTGGTTTACCGGAAGACATGGTTTACCGATAGAGAAATGAAGTCTGTGAAATAGGACTTTAACCGGTAAAGCATAAATGTTTTGGTTGAATTGAGCGATCGACGATGATTGGTGATTTGCGGTTTGGATTGTGATCTTGTATCATGGAAAGATGTATTTGATCGGAACCGGAACTTGTGATGACTACGAGAAGGCTTGTTTCAAATTTCTGATGAAGTTTTGCAAAGGTTTTAGTAGGGTTTAAGGATCGATGAAGAAATCATCAAACCAATAAAAATTATTGCTACGGGAGTGATCGACGATGAGTCTACATGAAGGTGGTAACACGACACAACTCACGTGAAATGATTTGATTGCTGTTTTGGCACGATTCAAGGAAGAATTTCTCGGGAAACAACAAAACGCTTAGTGGAGTATTTTGAGGCTTTGACTTTGGTACAGATTGGACTTTCGTGATGGGTTTTGATCAACCAACGATTGATATTGCATTGTAATTTGATGTAATGATCTTTATATTGATCCGAGATGATCTCTTATTATTTGTATTATAATTTCATGATGTAATTAGGGTTTAGTGGCTGACCTAGTTGAGATGGCTATTTAGATGGCACAGTTGATGTTTATTGTGTTGGTGGTCTTAAGAGAATGTGTCGAGCCATCTAAAAGAAGTGTGAGATCTGCCTAAGAGTTGCAGAGTGTTGAGAATAATTGGATTTGATTTTGCAAGCTGAGAAGTGCAAGTAACAGATCATTCATTGTTATTCCCTAACAATTGCAATAGGTTAAATCCCTTAACCGGGTAGGTCCTAACAGACCTTAAACATTTAAGTCCCCTAATAGGGCAACTCTCAAAAGAGTGTTAAATCCTCTCATGAGGTTGACCCTAATAGATCATCAAGCTCCTAATGTGTTGGCATTATGTGAACCAATATGAGGACATGATGACATTGTCTGTTGTCATTGATGTCAATATGTTGAAGAAGGGAGAACCCTGTTGATGTCAATATGCTAAAGAAGGGAGAACCAGTATATGTGAGAACCAATATAACATTGTGAACTGATATATGTGCCAAAGTGAAGCGGTGTGTCTGTTCAAGGTGAACCGACATGTTAATATGGGAACCGGTACATGGAAGCTTTGTATGACTACCAGTTGGTAGTCTCAGGGTTTCTGGTTGATAAGCTTCAAGCCTGTGTGACTCAACTGGTGACTTTGTGTCATGAGTTAGCATTATAACAAAGAACAAATTGTGTTGCCACACCAGCATTGTGCGCGTGAAGGATCTTGCATGAAGGAGATTATTCTCTTCTACCTCGGGAATGTGCGAAGTCTGTAAACAATGAAAACATGTGATGGGTTATCAGCCGCCATGTAAGCACTAGAAAATGAATGATGGTGAATGTCTTGAGATCAGTTCAAGATTGTTGCATTTAATGCAATATGTTCAACGGTCAGGATTGAACCATTTGAATTGCTTAACCTAACAGGTTCAGGGTTTAGGGTTTATGCTACAGACCTATCTTTCCTATAAGGTCGTTGTTGTGTTTCTTTCTGAAGTTGTTGGCAAAAGTTGTGTGTGAGTATCCAAGTGAAGAGATACATGATTCTTGCCAGACCAAAAGAGAGAAGTGATACTTGTAGAGTGTTAGTGCAGAAGTTGAAGTGGAGCTAAAGCGGATATGCATTGGCATTGAGTGCTATTACCAGATCATTATAATACTTATTGATCTCTAACCACTTCAACAGCTGGGAAATCCCTTAACAGGGTAGCTTTAACTGGCTTACTGTAAATCCTTTAATAGGGTGACTGAAAACCATTGAGTTCTTGAAATCCTCTAACAAGGTAACCTTTAACAGGGTTTAACCCTTCATCAGGTATTCTAGCCATCCCTTAACTGGGTGTTCCTAACAGGATCGGTTCCTAACAGAACCTATTGTATCAGTCTTTAAATAGACAAGGCTCCTAACAGAGCGGATTTCTAAAGAGTTCAAAAATAGCTTGTGGGTATTCATCCCCATCGTGGTTTTTCCCAGTTGGGTTTCCACGTGAAAAATCTGTGTGTCATGTGTGGTGTTATTCATGTGATGGTTTAAGTGATTTATGTCTGAAGGTAAATCATGTTAATCTAGCTGTTTATATATCTTTGATGATAGATTACCTATTCATGCACTAGGGTGAAATGGAAATGAAGTATTAGATTGTATGAAAAGATAAGTGTCAACCGGTTTATGCTTGTCTCAGTTATTTTGGGTTTTGTCGGTTGTACTCTGTTTAAGACCGGTGTTACTGTTTGTCTGTCAAAGCACAATGTTTGCTTACAAACTAGTTTAGGATTGTGTTTTTGTCTGTACTTATTCACCCCCCCCTCTCAGTATTGGTTTGGTACTATCCATTCATCATTGAGTTATCAATTAGTATCGGAGCGTCCTCTAGGTCCTCTGTGTTATAAGCTTAACCGCTTGAGGAAAAGATCCCAGTCTAATGATGAAGAGGGAAGGTCCAAATTTCAATAGAGATAATTTTAGTATATGGAAAGACATAATGAAGATATACATTAGAAGCATGGGTGCTCAACACTGGAGCTATGTTGAGAATTCTTATGTTGCCCCTATCGATACTCTCACTGATGACCAAAAGAGAGAGATGCAGTAGAATGGGCAAGTCATGGAAGCCCTAATTAGCAGTTTATCTGACATTGAGTTTATTGATGTCCAAGATAAAGTAAATCCCAAAGAAGTATGGGATACTCTTGAAAATATCTATGGCGATGATGAGCATGTAAAACAAGCTAAGGAAGAAAGCCTTAGAGGGAAGTTTGAAGACATGTAGATGGTTGAAGGTGAGACCATTCAACAGTATGGAATAAGAATCAAAACTGTTGTTGGAGATATCAAGAGTGCAGGTGGTAAAATGGAAGATTCCACCGTGGTAAGCAAAGTCCTGAGATCCTTATTACCGGTCTATGCAATAAGGGTTGTTGCTATTCAGGAGTTGAGATCAATAGATAAGACCAAGGTATCCCTAGACTCCATCATTGCAAAGTTGACAACCTATGAGCTAAATAGTTTTGATGGCAGTGTTCAAAAGATTGAATCAACTTTTAAAGCTTCTGCTGTACCATCTAGAAAAGGAAAATAAACAGCACTAGTGGTGAACCAAGACAGAGCAGAGAAATGGATGATGAGGAGATTCTGATGGAATTTGAAGCTCTTCTTGCTAGGAAACTTCCTAAAGGAACCAGTAAATACAAAGGTAAGCTCCTTTTGAAATGCTTTTCTTGTAACCAGATAGGATATATTGCTGTAAACTATCCTAATGGTGACAACAAGGACAAACCAGAAAGGTTCAAGAAATTCAAAGGAGGAAACCAGAGAAACTGTTTTGTGGTAGTTGATGAAGGTGTCACAGATGAGGAGTCAGAAGATGAAGAAAATGAAGATATTGTGTTTGTTCCTTTCAAGGAAGATGTGTCAGACAAGGAGGCTCTTGTCTCCCTCTTTGATAATTCCAATGAGTGGATTATTGACAGTGGCTATTCTCACCATATGACTGGTGACCGGAGCAAGTTTCTATCCTTGGAAGAGTATGATGGTGGTGTGGTTCGCTTTGGTAATGATGCACCATGTATGGTCAAAGGTAGAGGGTCCATCTCTCTGAATGGAAAGAGTAGTGCTGACAATGTGTATTGGGTTGATGGTCTAAGACACAACCTTCTGAGTGTTACCCAGCCGAATGATAGTGGTCTCACTCTGGAATTCAGTAATGGAGTGTGCAGAATCAAAGGAAAGAATGGTGAATTGGTGGCTATCAGCATGCAGACCAAAGGTAACCTATTTCAGTTGAATGCAAATATAAGTACATGTCTTATGGCTAAATTTGATGATAGCTGGATATGGCATAGGAGACTCTGCCATGTAAACTTTGATAGCATTGTGAAGGCCAGTAAGATCAAGATAGTTAGAGGGTTGCCGGTGCTGAGAAAACTAGAAAACACCTTGTGTAAAGAGTGTCAACTAGGGAAAATGTCTTCCTCAACCTTTAAAGGTAAACCTTTCCCCGTTGACAATTTGCTTGATCTTGTGCATACTGATTTGTGTGGTCCTATGAAAACTAGGAGTGTGCAAGGTGATAGGTACTTCATGATTCTCACTGATGACTGCTCAAGAATGATGTGGGTCACATTCTTGAAAGATAAGTCTGAAGCTTTTGTAAAGTTCAAAGCTTTCAGAGCATTAGTGGAGAAGGAAAGCGGTAAAAGGATCAAGTGCCTGAGAACTGATCAAGGAGGGTAATTCACTTCCGATGAATTCAACAATTACTGTAAAGAACATGGCATCAAGAGGAAACTATCTTCCCCCTAGACTCCATAGCAGAATGGCCTAGCAGAGAGGAATAACCAGACTGTGGTTGAAGCTGCTAGAACTATGTTGAGTCAAGGAAAGGTCACTCACACCTTTTGGAGAGAAGCGGTGAGCACTGCAGTCTACACAATGAACCGGGTACTCATCGAGAAAGGTAAGGATAAAACTCCTTATGAGTATTGGACCAGTAAGACACCTATGGTTAGCTACTTTAGAGTGTTTGGTAGAAAATGTTACATCAAGACGAGCGAACTCCAGAACAAATTTGATGCGAAATGTGATGAGCGAATATTCCTGGGATATTCCACTAAGAGCAAAGCTCTCAAGTGTTTCAATAATAGGACTCAGAGAATTATGGAAAGCATCAATGTAAGAGTTGATGAAACCTCTGAGAAAACTGAGGAAACTGGTAGTGAGCAAGCGGTAAATGAACCGATTGTAACCTTCTGGGAACCAGTTGCTAGTCAACCAATTACCAGTAACAGTGTTCCTACACCGGTAGATGTAGATGGTGATACTGATGGAGATAAGGATGAAGAAGAAAAGCAAGAGGAATCTATCAAGACCATTCCTCGGTATGTCAAGTTGAATCATGATCCTAAGCAGATCATAGGAGATAAGGATGCAGGAATCCTTACAAGAAGAAAGGTCAGAGAAAACTCATGTATGATCTCTAAATTTGAGCCTAAATCATTCAAAGAGGCACATAAAGATGAAGACTGGTTCAAGGCAATGGAAGAGGAACTTGACCAGATAGAGAGAAATGGTACATGGTCTTTGGTACCCCCTGAATGAGGATGGCAAAGTGATTAGAAACAAAGCCAGACTGGTGTGTAAAGGATATGCTCAAGAAGAAGGAGAAGACTATGGAGAAACCTTTGCTCCTGTAGCCAGATTGGAAGGAGTTTGTATGCTTCTTGCATATGTAGCTTTTAAAGGATTCAAAGTATATCAAATGGATGTAAAATCTACATTCCTAAATGGTGTACTTGAAGAGGAGGTGTATATAGAGCAACCAGATGGGTTTTCCCTATCTGAAGATAGTGACATGGTGTGTAGGCTACATAAAGCCTTATATGGTCTAAATCAGGCACCTAGAGCATGGTATGAATGCCTGCACTCCCATCTTGTGAAGATTGGATTTGAGAGAACAAGCGAAGATAGAAATATCTACTTGAAGTCTGAAGGAGATCAGATCCTGATTTGTGAGGTATTTGTTGATGACATTATCTTTGGTGGAGATGACAAGATGAGCCATGAGTTTGCAGATGAGATGAAGAAAGAGTTTGAGATGTCACTCATAGGGGAGATTAAGTTCTTCATTGGACTACAGATTCAACAGATGAAAGATGGAATCTTTATCATGCAGTCCAAGTATGTCAAAGAGGTGTTAAAGACTTTTAGCATGGAAGATAGAAAACTGGTTGGTACACCGATGGTGACCGGTTGTAAACTATCCAAGGAGGATGACTCAACATTGGTTGATGAGAAGGAATACCAATCAATGATTGGTAAGTTGCATTCTATAGTGCATAGCAGACTAGATATTGCACATGCAGTTGGCATTACTGCAAGGTTCTAGAAAAGTCGAAGAGAATCCCACTTGGTTGCAGTCAACCAGATTCTTAGGTATCTGAATGGAACTATTGATTACGGATTGTGGTATCCATATAGCAAGGATTTCAACATGAAAGTATTCACAAATGCTAATTGGGCAGGTAATGTGGATGACCGGAAGAGCACAACTGGTGGTACATTCTTTCTCGGTGGTAGACTGGTCTCATGGATGAGTAAGAAGCAGAGTTGTATCTCTCAGTCTACAACAGAAGCAGAGTATGTTGCAGCTTTCATGAACTGCACTCTGACAATTTGGATGAAGCATGTATTAAATGGCTTCAAAGTTCCTGTATCCGAACCGGTAAGTATATTGTGTGACAATACTAGTGCAATTAACATCTCCAAGAATCCAGTTTTACATTCTAGAACCAAGCACTTTGAGCTTAAGTATCATTTCTTAAGGGAAAAGGTTCATAACAAAGAGATTGCACTGGAACATGTTTCCAGTAAGGAGCAGTTAGCAAACATATTCACCAAGCCTCTCCCAAAAGCTACATTTATGTACTTAAGAGGTGAGTTAGGAGTGCTGCCCCTTTAGGAGGTAAACTAAAGGTATATGCTCCACATCAGTCAAGTATTGCATAGTCAAATTTTTCTTCAGGATTGATGTGTTAAAGGATGCTACTCCTCAGGGGGAGCAGCATAATGGAACAGGGAAGCTTGTGCCTCCACTTTGGGATTGTTGTCAAAGGGGGTGAAGAAGTGAAGTTGAGAAGATATCTGTAGAAATTGGGGAAGAAGATGTGAAGCAGAGAGATATCTTTGTATATTGCCATCAATGCCAAAGGGAGAGATTGTTGGCATTATGTGAACCAGTATGAGGACATGATGACATTGTCTATTGTCATTGATGTCAATATGCTGAAGAAGGGAGAACCGGTATATGTGAGAACTGGTATAACATTGTGAACCGGTATATGTGCCAAAGTGAAGCGGTGTGTCTATTCAAGGTGAACCGACATTTTGATATGGGAACCGATACATGGAAGCTTTTTATGACTACCGGTTGGTAGTTTTAGGGTTTCCGGTTGGTAGTCTCAGGTTTTCCGGTTGATAAGCTTCAAGCCTGTGTGACTCAACTGACAACTTTGTGTGATGAGTTAGCATTGTAATGAAGAACAGACTATGTTGCCATGTCACCCTTGTACGCGTGAAGGATCTTGCATGAAGGAGATTGTTCTCTTCTACCTTGGGAATGTGCGAAGTCTATAAATAGTGAAAACGTGTGATGGGTTATTAGCCGCCATGAAAGCGCTGGAAAACAAACGATGGTGAACGTCTTGAGATCGGTTCAAGACTGTTGCATTTAATGCAATATGTTCAATGGTCAGGATTGAACCATTTGAATTGCTTAACCTAACAGGTTTAGGGTTTAGGGTTTATGCTACCGACCTATGTTTCCTATAAGGTCATTGTTGTGTTTCTTTCTGAAGTTGTTGGCAAAAGTTGTGTGTGAGTATCCAAGTGAAGAGATACGTGATTCTTGCTAGACCAAAAGAGAGAAGTGACACTTGCAGAGTGTAAGTGTAGAAGTTGAAGAGGAGCTAAAGCGGATATGCATTGGCATTGAGTGCTGTTACCAGATCATTATAATACCTATTGATCTCTAACCACTTCAATAGCTGGGAAATCCCTAAACAGGGTAGCTTTAATCGGCTTACTATAAATCCTTTAACAGGGTGACTCAAAACCATTGAGTTCTTGAAATCCTCTAACAAGGTAACCTTTAACAGGGTTTAACCCTTAACCGGGTATTCTAGCCATCCCTTAACCGGGTGTCCCTAACAGGATCGGTTCCTAACAGAACCTATTGTATCAGTCTTTAACTGGACAAGGTTCCTAACAGAGCGGACTTCTAAAGAGTTCAAAAACAGCTTGTGGTTATTCATCCCCACCGTGGTTTTTCCCAGTTGGGTTTCCACATGAAAAATCTATGTGTCATGTGTGGTGTTATTCATGTGATGGTTTAAGTGATTTGTGTCTAAAGGTAAATCATGTTAATCTAGCTGTTTATATATCTTTGATGATAGATTACCTATTCATGCACTAGGGTGAAATGGAAATGAAGTATTAGATTGTATGAAAAGATAAGTGTCAACCGGTTTATGCTTGTCTCAGTTATTCTGGGTTTTGTCGATTGTACTCTGTTTAAGACCGGTGTTACTGTTTGCCTGTCAAAGCACAATGTCTGCTGACAAACTAGTTTAGGATTGTGTTTTTGTCTGTACTGATTTACCCCACCTCTCAGTACCGGTTTGGTACTATCCATTCATCATTGAGTTATCAGATCTCTTATTATTTATATTATAATTTCATGATGTAATTAGGGTTTAGTGGCTGACCTAGTTGAGATGGCTATTTAGATGGCACCGTTGATGTTTATTGTGTTGGTGGTCTTAAGAGAATGTGTCGAGCTGTCCAAAGGAAGTGTGAGATCTGCCTAAGAGTTGCAGAGTGTTGAGAATAACTGGATCTGATTTCGCAAGCTGAGAAGTGCAAGCAACATATCATTCATTGTTATTCCCTAACAATTCCAATAGGTTAAATCTCTTAACTAGGTAGGTCCTAAGAGACCTTAAACATTTAAGTCCCCTAACAGGGCAGCTCTCAAAAGAGTGTTAAATCCTCTCATGAGGTTGACCCTAATAGATCATCAAGCTCCTAACCAGGATGCTATGCAAATCCCTTAACCAGGTGACTACTAACAGGGTTTGCTCCTAACATGGCGTATTGCAAGCTCCTAATAGGGCTAAGCTCCTAACATGACATACTTCAAAAGAGTACAAATATTTGTGAGTACCAACTCCCACCATGGTTTTCACTATTTGGGTTTTCACGTCAAAATTATGGTGTTCATGTGTGAAATATTTTCATGTGATGTTCTTGTTTACGTTACATTTCATGCACTATTTCTGAGTACACCGGTTATGATGTTTTATTAGAGGTTTATCAAAGGTTAATGATACTTATAAGAGTTGGTAGAGAAAGTATTTGATTTGATAGATAAAGGTAACGAGTTGGTAAATGATCAAATTTATATGATTTCTTAAGTGGTGAAAGAATTGATAGATGTGGTAAATGATTTAATTAATGTGTTAAGCAAATATGATGAAGAGGTTGTTAGATCTGATACAAGAAGTTGAGATATTTGATAAATGATTTCAGATCTGATATAAGTTTGTTTTTGGTTTAAAGTTTCAATTGGTATTAATATTGATTCACCCTCCTTTCAGTATTAACCAGATCCTCATAGGATTAACACACCCTAAGCCATTGATCCGTGCTCATCCAATAGATGACAATATCCATTGTCAGTTCTGTCCATCCCATTATCAATAGGATTTGAATATAAATTAAAGGAATTAAATATATAAATTTATAATGAATTAAAATATAATTTAAATATGTAATTTCAAAACTCGCATGATATTTCATTTTTTTTATCGATAATTTTTGTATTGTATTACTTGGAAATAAAATATTACAAATATGCAAGTATAGGTGGTATAGTAAAACCACTAGAGTTTTGTCATCACCAAAAACACCCCCAAGGGCCAAAACCCCCATTACCAAAAAAAAAAAACCCTACTACATGCAAAAACCCCAGAATTCCAATTCAATGTACCAAAATTTGTAGCAGACATCCCCTCATACATTCAAAGTTGCGGAGAAAATGAACATGGAACAAAAAGATACAAATGGACAATACCAAACACCACCGGCCATAGCAGGATTAACCCAAAAATGACCTATACTTTGGGTCATCATAGAATTTTGAGAGCCGCTTCATTGCTTGGGTAGTCTTGGGTCTCGGCTGCAACTCTCGGCCCACATCTTCACGTGCCACTTAATGAAGGACCGTTAAAACCTCATCACACTTTATCAACCTTGTAAACATTTTGAAGGTCTTCTACCCACACCAAGCAAGAGCTCTACATTTTTCCTTCAAATATTCATCATCCCATTGAATAAGTGTTAGTGGCGCTACCAGACCAACCACTCCTTCCTTAGGAACAATGCCCACCTTCAGGACCACACGAGCATACACACTATCCATATTTAACAGGTACTTCGAATCAATTCAACTCTTACGGTATTTTACCTTTTCCACCTCATCCTCAATTTGGAAACCCCAAGCGACAATCAATGAATATGCCTCCATGTTTGTCCTATAGAAATGACCTTCGTGGACAATTTCCTCTCCCAACAACATTTTCACACTCTTGTACAAGCACTCATCCTTAAACAAGAACAAACTTTTCAGCCTCCTGCTCGTAAATCGTCCAAAAAATGGGATTAATTTCTTATCAGTATGGAAGGAGAAATTGGCTTCCATGCCGCTTAAGAAACCCAAGACAATGCTGCAAGTGTTGACAGTACGATTCCAAGACTTCCAATCCACCCAATTTTTTAAACATCTCTCACTCAATTCTAATTTCTGACATCCAACGATGGTGGCCATCGACATTAATCACAAAATCTTCCATCATTCCTCTGCACGTACTAGTTCAACCGCATAATTCATCCGCACAAGCCGACATTAAATCCACCTAAAGGCTAAATGTTGACCATTCACTTTCAGTGATGTGCGTACCATAAGGCAATATCACTGCATATCCATTGTCAGTTCCTGTGGGTCCCATTATACATAGGATTTCTGCCACCCAAATGCCACATCACCTGACACTTCATCATCCCATGTGCCATAGCCTTTATTTCATGTCGGTTTTGAATGTACATGTACCTAGTTAGTTGGACTTTTTTTTTAATATTGAAATTATGCAAAAAAAATTACAAGTAAGTTGGACTTTTAATTCACATATTTTTCGCGAGATAAACATCTTTTATTTATTTATATATAATCATTGATAATCAATGTACAAATAATTAATGAAACAAACTTGATTTTTTTATATATATTAAATATAGAGAAAGAAACATTACATAAAAAAGATCATAGTATTATATTTATTTCCATTGTTTAACAAAATATTGAAATAACGTAGCTCATAGGCAAAAAAAGGTATGAGCTAAGACATTGCGATCCTTATTGGATGCTATCACTTGCAGCCAATCCTTGACATTATGTTTTTTTAAATACTTATTTGTGAAGCACTTCAAATATCTTTTAGAAAAGGTCGTCTCAAAAGTGACACTGAGTTTGTTGTTTAACTTTAGAGAAGAAATTAGAATAGATCTGCTATTTTTTTATGGTGAAAATTAAATCTTATATCCACACAAATTAATTAACTATTTAAGCTATTTCAAAACATAATGATTATGCTAAGTATCCTGCCATGGCATCATGGCAACAACAAATAATAAAATGAAATAGAAACCATTTTTTATATCCATAAGAGGCAAATTGAAACGAACTAGAATTTGAAAAATTATCATTAATATATATGTTTCACAAATTTACAATTTTTACATGTTAGAGTCCCTAAAAAACTTTAAAGCCAAAATGAGTGAGCTTATGAGGAAATAGCCAAAAAAGGGGTCGGAGATAGGGAACAAGTAGTGGACACATTCATGGTTTACCCTAAGAATCTTGCCCTCCCTCTATGTAGAATTCTTCAGACATTATAAGCTGTGAGAATTCTTCAAGCCAACTGTAGTCTGGAAAGTCATCCAGAAGAAACCATTTCCGGAGAATGTCCCTACCAATCCACGCCCATTTCCTATGACGCGTCAACTGCTTTGCATTCATGGTCAAAAGAAACGGTTTCCTGGCCACTGTTTGGTTAGGGAGGAGAAGCTTGGTTAATTCATTTGCCCAAGGGATCCCCACCCCTACTTTTGCAAAGACAACAACAATAACGTCATCTCCAAGGAAGTCTTCTTTAAACACCTTCCTTAACAACAACAACTTATCCACATTGTCTCCTCTGAGCTCCAGAAGAGATGCCAAGAACCAGGACAGAACGTCCTGTTAACACGGTACCTATTTTCATTACGCAAAAACTCTCTTCCCAACACCATCCTCACAACCTCATTAGTGAACATCCCAACCTCCTTACCGACTGATTGGAGGGTTGGGTCTTTAACGGAGCCCAAAAAGGCCCTCTATTCCATCGCATAAATTCTTCTCAAGCAGATAGGAGTGTCCATCTTGAGAAATCAAAATACCAAATTATATAGCCTGAGCCTATATAGCTAAACTAGAGGCAAAATTTAACTACCATGAGCTTTGACGATTTATCTACCAAAGGCTAATTGAAGATGAAAGAAGCATAGATCATCTATAAATAGCTGAAGCTCTTGATTGTAATAGTTCCTTCTCTAGCCATACTAATTCCTTTAATTTTTTTACATCTTTCGTATATCTTTGCAAATCTTTCTCATAATTGCACTAGTGTGCAAAATTGGAAACAACTATAAACCAGTACCAAATACCATATTGGAAGTCGTGGGGGAAGAGTGGATTGTAGTTAGTGACAAGACATATATTAAATGACCAAAATTATCGACTGTGACATTTGATATGTGTCTGTTGAATCCAATTCCATTCCGGGCACTTTCTGGAGAACTACGTTCTCTTCAGAAATTTGGGCTGAAATAAAACTTCAGCCATTCATCTATGATCATCGAACGGTTTAAAATCATTGATGGATTTTAGGTACGTGTGACATGTCAAAGAGGTTGCGCTTATCGATACATCGTGTAGAGTCCAAACTCAATGTGATGTGATGTGCCTTATTTATTAATGACAATGAATTCATGAAATCGCCAATAAAATATATATTTTTTCATAAATAACAAAATATTAGCCAAACAAATTAAATAATTTTCAAATAGTTGATAAAAGTCGCCAATACACTTAATTAATTTTTCCTTCGAAGTAAATTTTTTTCCCATACACTTATATATTTATTCCTTTAAACGAAAAACATTCGCCTCCTACAATATATATATTTCCCCACAGAACAAGGTATTATTTACCAGAATTTTATTGAATTTTTCGTACCCTAGAAAAAAATCGCCAATACAAATTAATTTTTTTTCCTACTTTGAAAAAAAAATTTCGCCATCAATATGAAAATTTTCCCCCCAAAATAACACCTGATTCGCTAGGGTTTTACACTTTGCCCGAGGGTTGCTTTCTTAAAGTTATCCCTGCTGGGAACCCCAAAATTCCAGAGTTCTAAAATTATGATTTTGAAAAGATTTACCTTGTTTCGGGACCCCAAAATCCTGAAGTTGGTTTTTTGTTTTGTCTTGCCCACCTCGGAACCTCGAAACGTTGGAGTTTCGAAGTTGATCCTTAGAAGTGTTTTCACCCACCTCAGAACTTTGGAACCCCGAAGTTCCAAAATCAGCCTGTTGAGGTCTATTACCAAACTTGGAACCTCGAAGTTCTGAAGTTAGTTGTTTTTCTGGCTTTTCCAAACTCGAAACTCCAGAACACCGGAGTCCCGAAATTAGTTGTTTTAAAGGGTTTATATACCTTGGAACCCCAAGATCCTAGAGTTCTGGAGTATGTGCTGATTTCACGAGATGGTATACTGGCTAATTATGGATTTCTTCTTGTAGGATAAAGGAAATTTATGGACCCATCCTCAAGCAAGAAGTCCAAAGAGGAGGTAAAATTGGATAAGAAACCTATAACAATGAAGTACCAATATCAAGGAAAGACTCTAGCACCCAAGCTAGAAGATAAAGTGTAGTGGATGACAGACATGAAGATCAACCACATAGAGTTGGGGGACATTGAAACTCAGTTGCAAGCCGAAACATTAGAGGCACAATATAGAAGAATTAAAAGATTAGGCTTGGTAGAAGCGACCATTTTGCCTCAAGCGGTACAATCACCTGAACTCATTCTAACCATTGCGAAATACTATCAGCCAAAGATGAGACAATGTGTGGATGCTGATGGCAATGTGATTGGAGATCTCTCCCCAGACATGATAGCAATGACCTTTGGGATAGTGGTGCTGGAAACTGTGTTGGTAACCACAAAGGAACATGCTGTCTCCTTGTTTGTAAAGAACACTTCTAACTACAAAAGGCATATTAATGAGGCATGGCTATTAGAACCGAGTATAACATGCCTCAAAGTGACATATATTCTAAGGACATATTTTTAAGAGCCCCAAAGAGACCTCATTATTATGATAAGAAGAGCCTTTGGGAAGGCAGATTGTAGACACTTTCATACATGGATTTTTCACTATATGACCACAATTTTGATTGAAAAGGAATATTTTGACTAACCTCAGATCATTTCTGACAATATTCACAATCAGATGATTATGGTCCAAAAGACAAAGAATTTCTTCATGACTTCTTATGTGGTATGGGTGGTCGCCCGAACTGGTAAATTTACAGGGCTGAATACTGAGGGAAATCTAGGAGAAGAGCCAGGACAGAAAAGGGTATGGGAGTATTATACTCTGCTACCTATCTCTCAAGCTAAACTACACTTCAAAAGGATAAATGATGCATTTATTTATGCTGTATTAATAAAATTAATAGGAGATGTAGGATATAGGTTAACTGTTGAAGCCATGCAATTGATTAAAATGTGGGGGTTTTGGTTTTTGCAAAACCAACGATCTACTTACATTAGGGTTAGCGGGTTCATAGGTAATCCATTCCTCCTACCTAGATATTGCAGCAACATAATAATTATTTTGGAGTATGCTAGGCAATTGGCAAGTTTGTAAGCATTACTGACACTCAAGCATAAGACCAGATTCTCCTTCTCTGTTTCCTTATAACATTATACATGTCTGAATATTCAAGCAACAAAGGCAACATGGAAAGAATTATAGGATTTGAGTTTAAAGGAGTTTGATTATGCTCGTGAGTGGTATGATCCATATGGGAAGTTTTAGCAAATGATGCCAAAGTCATTTGAAGGACATAAACCCACATTGGAGGATTTTTGGGCTAACCTCCAAGATAGTTTTGAAGTTAGAGAAAAGGGATATTATAGGTTGTCGGTGTCCCAAATCAGGAATTTTGAGATTGAAACAAATATCCCTAAGGAGCTGAGAGATGATGGCAAATTACTCGACCCTATATTCAAAGAGAAGGGATTTGATTAAAAACTGCTTGCTCTAGTTAGATGGTCCAACCAGGAAGAGTTGGATATTGAGATTGTTATTGCAATTTTTTTGGAAAGGAGAAAGCAATGGTTAAGTTTATGGATCTGTCCTAGCATTGCAGAGGGGAATAAGAAGGGGAAAGCAAGTGATAACCCCCAACCAAAGGTACATAAAGAATATGCAAGGAGAATAAGGTCCGATTCAAGGAAAAACACTTCTACTGATCGAGAAGAAGTAGAAACACAATCGACACTCAGGAGCTCAAGAGACAATTGGATGCTACGATGAAAGATTCACATTTTTTGAAAACTGTTGCAGAGCATGGGATTACTACGAGCTTGCAGACTATCCCACAGGCTTTTATGACCCTCATTATTCCTACAATCGATCTAGCTCCAGGTGAAGGTGCCTCTCATGAAGAGACAACTCAAACACTTCCACCTCCTACCACTCAAAAGAAGGGAGCTGACGTACAACCTCCTCCTGTTTCTTCTACCCAATAGGCTACACCCACTCCTGCACTAACACAAGAAACGATCATCATTCATAATGTTAAAATAGTTTCAGATGAAGATGATGACCCTATTGCTATTATATCAAAGAAAAGGAAAGTGGAGAGGGCACAAAAGGAACCACAGGAGGAACCTGCTAGAGCTACTGAAGAACCAACAATAAAAGTGCAACCTATGGAGATTCATGTACAAATTACAAGAGAGGGGGAACTTGATGATGAAGAGGATGAAAAGGATGAGAGGATGGTTCTCACTCCTCAAGATCAAGATATTTTGTTACATCAGTTGGGAGGAGATTATCAAAGAAATAAAGATGAAACACAGAGGCAATTTGAAGAAGAGGTCTCTGAAAAGATAGAAGAAATACAACAACAACTTGACCGATATCTTCAAACTAGTCTCGCCCAACAAGTTGCTCAGTTTCATCAAACACTACCAACTCCTCAAGATCAACAAGATCAACTAGAGCATCGACAAGACAAGCAACAAGATGAAGCCCAACAACAAGATGATGGGGAACAAAATTTAGAGGTTCATAAGGGCACTATGGAAGTAGCGGTGCAAGAGAGGAACATGACAACACTGTCCCACAATGGTTGAGTTTTACTTTCAAGAAGAAAGAGAAGGTCATCCTCCCTACTATGACATTACAAGATGTGACTGTAGAGTCTTCAAGGAGAAGGAAGAAAGCAAAAACTATTCATCATTTTTCGAAAACTGTCTCTAGAGAGGTAATCATGGATATAGCTGCACTAGTACAGGATGCTGAAGGATCTTCTCAAGCAACTCCCAAATACCAAGTGTCTACGGTGAACTTGGGTAAGCAAACAAAGTGGGGAGAAATGGCTACCTTAGTTGCTGCAATATCTACTATCCAATTAAGGATGGAAAAGGAACATAGGACTAAAGCAAAGATTAAGGCATAATTGAGGCAATACAAATAGTTGATTATGGAGATAGTTAAGCCTCTTGATTATAGAACAGATGATGCTTTGTCATCCACTTCATCACTCCTCTCGATGATATTATGGCTATATATGAAATGCAAAAGGTAGCTACATCAGTCAAATCCTGGAAGAAGGATCACTTGGGTAAATTATGAGCATTCTTGCAAAGCACAATGGAGATACTAGAAGAAGCTTATTCTAATGAAAATTCTCTTATATATTTTCTTACACAATGGGAGAAGCAACTACATCAATTTTCTAAAGAGTGTAAGATTTTGAAGAAGATCAGAGAGTTGGGGAAGGATGCGATTACTGGGGAAGATCTGTTAGGGGATGAAACAGTTGCTAATTTGCAATCATACATTGATATTTTAGATTTTAAAATGGAGGTAATGGAGCAAGGTCACATCAAAGTCATCAAGGAGCATCCTTTTCTCCTAGATAAACTTGATAAGTATGAATTGTTTTTGACCAAACTGCTGGGAGGCCATGATCATAGTCTCAAGCGAGACAAAGTATTACATCGAGAGAGTGTACCCAGCCAGCGGGATTCGTATGTTGAGACTCATTTTTCAGAGACTGCCGAGTTTACCGCAGATGTAATGAATGCTGGCATATGCACACTCTAATGAGACATTATAGGTGATTGACAATTTTGTCATTGATGGCAACCTTACAATCCTATGGCACCGGCAAGGCATTACACTACACCGACACTAGCAAGATCAGACTCTACATCGATACTCAGACCACCGGCACCGGCAGAGAAAGGAAGCATATCCGCATAGAGGCCGACAAGATTTTTGATATATTATATTTTGTTTATTATTGTAAAAAATTTGTAAGTCGACTTGGCAAGTTGTAAAATGACTCATATATAAGAGAGATCATTGTAGATATTTTGTAAGAGATAAGAAAAAAGATTTAGGCAGACCTATTATGTGAAATATAGGTTAAGGGTTTATGTAAGAAGCAGAGCAGAAACCGGTACTGGATCTAGCATTATAGATGCTATTCTGAAGCAGTACAAGATACTAGATTTGTATAATCCATCATTGTAAGTCAGTGAGACTTCCCATTGAGCAGTGAGCTCTAGGCAGTTGGCCTTCCTGCATGTGCATGCCCCTCTTGTAAGTAATATTCTCTTATTGGCTCATAAGTGAATATTGTGGGTCACAAATCCCACCGAGGTTTTTCCCACATCGGGTTTCCTCGTTAAAATATTGTGTTATGGTGTGTTTCTTATGTGGTTGCTTTCATTTCTATTTATTGCATTATTTCTTGCATACCGGTACACTGTTATAATATGTTCTACATGTTTTAAGTTAAGAAATTCAATATACCGATTAGATACTGATTCACCCCCCCCTCTCAGTATCTGTGGGAATCCTAACAATTGGTATCAGAGCTTCGTCCTCTATTTTTAGAAGCCTAACAGCTTGAGGAAGATCTTGACATCGGTAGATATGGAAATTCTGATGAAGCAACTAGAAGCAGCTCTTTCAGACTATGATACAGAAAAACTGAAAAATATCAAACTAGAAGATGATCTAAAGGCAGCTCAGGATATCATTCAGGCACTTCAAGAAAATCTTACCATTTCAAGAAACAAGAGAAGAGAACTTTGTGAAAAGATGGAAAATGAGAATGATGAAAAAGAATCTCTTAATGATATGATAAGCAAGCTGAAACAAGAGAACATGACAACAAAGAATGAGATGCAAGATATGACTATGAGATTTTGTAAAGAAATTGAAGATAGAAAGAAGAATGAAGAAGATTTGACCAGAAGGCTAAGTGATGCTGCAAATGAAAACACAAGACTTAGTTATGAAAATGATTTATTGAAGACAGATCTGATGCACACTCAGAATGACTCCAATGAACTGATGAGGCAGAAAGAAGTCTTAGAAAGAGAATTGGATACTGCAAATCAACATAAAGAAAAATTCAAGAAAAGCTCAAAGGAACTTGGTAACTTGCTGAAAAATAAAAAACCTAAAGGTGACACTTCTGGAATTGGCTTTAAAGTTGGTGAAAGCTCCGGTACTACAAATACTCAGGATCATAGAAAACCGGTAAGGCAACCTAATGCTTATAAATTCAATGGAAAATGCTTTAACTGTAATAAGTATGGTCATAGAGCAAATGAATGTAGATCTAGAAACTATCAGAATATCAACACACCCACCGGTCAATGTTCAAAATGCAACAAAGTTGGTCACAACTCTGAAAATTGCAGAATGAATGTGAGATGTTATGTTTGTGGAAGATTTGGACACCTATCTAATCAATGCAAAACACAAACCGACATAGGTTATGGGAAAGCTATTCAGAAGAATAATGTGACTTGTTATGCATGTAACAAGGTTGGACATATTGCAAAATTCTGTAGAAGCAAAGGATCACCAACAGACAACAAAAGTTCTATCTTGAAAGGTAAAGAAAAAGTTGAAGAGGTTAAGCAAGAATTCTCAAAACAATGGATTAGAAAAGCTGATCTAAATATTGGGAATAATCCTCCACCGGTAGAACCAATCAACACTCCATCGGTAGAACAGAGTAGTGCTCCACTGGCAGGAAGTTCTTCATCAAATTGAAGAAAGTTTCTATGAGGGTTTGGCAATCTAATGACACATGTGCTATTATTCCCTTAGTTAGAGATGAGAAGTAGGAAATTACTTCTTTATCGGCAGACAATATTAAGTGACTACTTAACCGACATGCATTAAATGTGGTAGATGGTAAAATAAATATTATAAATTTGTGGTTTTGGCTCCATTTCACTTCACCAAGATTTCAAACATTCGAAGAGCGCAAAATTTGTAGAGCTAAGGGATTTCAAGCAAAGAGGCGAAGCACTTCAAGCAATCAATCCATCCAAAGGTAGAAAAAGGTATTTATCATCATGGCATCCACCTCTGCACTTGAATATATAGCAAACCCTATTGTAGTCGAGGTTATAAAATACCCTAGGCCCGTATTTCAACTAGTTCCCAAGGTAGCAAAGAAAGATGACAATGTAGGTGCTTTTTCTTAAATTCCAAAGGGAGTTGTTTATGTTGAAGACCCCAGAATTTACATTCATTGTAACATAGAGGAATTAGGAGATGAAGAGATCAAAACAATGTATAAATTTGTCATATGTGATAATTCCAAAAATATAAAATCGGAACATAAAATCATTGAAACCCTAGGATTTACTGAAACCCTAGGATTTACTGAAATCCTCTGCATTCCTGAATTTCCCGAGGATGTGATTAGGATAGTCTTAAGCAAGGTACATGGTGAATTTTTTTGGTTAGATGCAATTCACAAAATTACCAAGAAAGCTGTGAAAGCTGTCACAGGGTTACCTTCCACCAGTAAAAGACTAGAAAAGACCAAAAAGGTCTCCAATGACCTAGTAATGAACTTAACTGGTGCAACATCCGATAGAAGGTCCTTGAGGGTAAATGATGTAATAGATATAAATGTGAGATTTGTTAGCATGATTTTAGGGTATAAAGCTACTCATGCAAATAGACTCAACTCAGTTTCAAGTTTATGCATTAACAGTGCCTATGACATGATTACAAACAATGTGAAAATTGACATATGTGAATGGTTAAAAGATGAGTTAATTGACAACTTAGGCAAGATAAAGAAAGATAAGAAAGGAACTTTTAGGTTTGGTAATCTGCTTGTATGCTTGATGCTACACATAACCAAATAGGTTCCTGGTATAGGCTATCAAGAACTTGGATTTGATATACCGGTAGGAAAATAGTTAACAGAACTATTGAATAACATGGGTGAAGACAAGGAGAAGAACATGCATGACTACTTTCAAGTACTTAAGGCCAAAATGAAGAAGAGAATCAGACTATCATAGAAAATTGTTGACACATACAAGGATGATATATGTTTTGTAATAAAAAAGGATGAGATCTGGATGGAAGCAGTCATCCCAAGAACAATTTGGGTAACAGAGATGGCTTATGAGACTGATGATCATATAATTGAAACTTATGCTAAAGCACTTCTGGGAGCACCAAATGAACCAAAGGAAGAAGTATTTGGTAGTACTGAGACCATAGAAAGTCAAATTCAATCTAAGAAAAGAGTGAAAAAGGTTGAAGTAGTTGTGATAAGAGGCTCTAGACAGGTTAAGGCTATTAAAGAAGATGTATTGAAACAAACCGGTATCACTGAGGATGAGTTAGGAACTCTACAACCCGAAACTCACCTATCACCGGTAGCTACTTCTTCGGAGAATGACATGCCTGCAACTTTCAAAAGGGTTGTAAGGAAAAGGGAACCTTCACCGACATCCACACCTTTACCTAGAAGGACTAGACAGAAACAACAGGCAGTAAGGTCACCGGTTAGAAAGACAACACCAAAGAAAAAGTTGACACCCAAGAAGAAGAAAAAGGCAAAACAAAACATGGCCCCTCTTGACATATTGCTAGATGAAATTACAGAGGAAGGGAAACTCAAAAACATAGGAAAGGTCTATGACACTTTGACAACAGATGAAAAAGAACAAGTGGAAAACAATGTTATTTTGCACATGGACATGTATAAGAAATTTTTGATGGAAGTGATAGATGAAGTACCAGATGAACTGTTCAAAAGACTGGAAGCAAGAAGACAAGCTGTTATAGAGCTTGATAAGAAAATCAAAATTGAAAAGTTACTAGCTGTTTACCCAGTAAACTCACCTAAGGAGATAGATGATTTAATTGCAGAAGCCAACCGGTCAGTATTCTCTACTACACATTGACATATTGCTTTAATGGTTGGAAGAGTTAATGAGGTAACTGAAGAAACATAAAATGCATGGGATATATTCCTAGTTGAAAAAGAAAAACAGAAAGAGTACATGAGCCACAAACCTATAAAGGTATATCAGAAGGACAAGGACAAGGGTAAAGGAAAAGCTGGTGGACCTCCTAGTATCAAAGTTAAAGATAAATTATCCCCACTGCCTCAAATTGCATCACTGATAAAAACTACTGATGATCAACCGACAGATGAGAGTATGGACACAAAGGATATAAATCCTAATCCTGAAGTCTTATACATAGTAGATGTTGATACACAAAAGATCAACATTGTGGTGGATAAAGATACAACTGGTATAACAGACATGGATAGTGAGCCACCGGTAACTGAGCAAACTGATCAAACACAAGAGAAACTAGTAGATGATAACACAAAGCAAAAAATAGAGAAACAAGAAGAGCAAAAGGCTCTAGAACAAGAATAGGTACAGGAATAGAGTCATGAGGAAACAGTACAACCGGCAACAGGAGAAGTACACAAACCATTACTTAAGGAAATGCAAACACAAATAGACCTACTAGAGGTCACAACAAGATTGGTTACTTCCTCCACCTGTAGAATTCAGAATGTTGGTTCCTCCTTAGCAGGCCACAAATCAACAAATGTAACTGAAGTACTTTTGGACTCCATCAAAAGGATAACAAATTGTAGTTCACAAGCTTATAAAGCTATAGATGACACAATCCTAATTTTGAAGGTAATAGCTCCTAACTATAACATAGACAATAAGGATTCTATAAGTCAACTTGATACTTTGTGTAAATACATCACTAAGAACATAGTGACTATTGAGAAAATAAAGGAGAGACATTGAAGGACAAGGTAGAAATTGAAAAGCAAAAACTCTTTGAAAATCAGATAAAGAAGTGTACAAGGGAATTTGACACACTTCTACCGGAACTATGCAACTTATTAAAGGAATTTAAAACTCTATATAAAGATACTTGCAAAACAAACTTTTTGACAATAGACATAGATAAGAAGATGAGCAAGGTATAGGATGAAATCAATAAACTTGCAGACAATTTTGTTAACTCACTTGATACATTATCAGTTTTTGAACATAAGATAACAAGTTTTGAGGAAGAGTTACTTAAGCTAGGAAGAGAAAAGGAGAGAATAGTGGATAAGGCAAAGAATTTGAGACTAAGATTGAGTCCAAGATTGGACTATCTAGCATTCACGCGGAAGGAAATATCTGAGGCACTAGTACAAGGACAGAGAACATTGACAAAGCATATGCAACACCTCACCAGTACAGTTCAAAGAACAGAGACAACAATAAGAGACAGTAAGAAGTTTATGGAGAGTATAAACTTGATTTTGGCTGATCTATTTCAAATTGTAACTACCCAGTTACAAGGTTGAGGCTACAACTCTATTGACACCTTGACAACCTTTGTCATTGATGCCAAAGGGGGAGTAGTAGTATGAGAAAATAATCGGCAAAAGATTCATCTGCTTAGGGGGAGCTCTTATATTTTTGGTAACATTTTTGGATTACAGTTTTGGATACACTTTTGAATTTTCTCATGAGTGTTGCCATCAATGCCAAAGGGGGAGATTGTTGGCATATGCACACTCCAATGAGACATTGTAGGTGATTGAAGGTTTTGTCACTGATGGCAACCTTACAATCCCGTGGCACCGGCAAGGCATTACACTGGCAAGGCATTACACTACACTGACACTAGCAAGATCAGACTCTACACCGACACTCAGACCACCGACACCGACAGAGAAAGAAAGCATACTGACACAGAGGCTGATAGGATTTTTGATATATTATATTTTGTTTATTATTGTAAAAACTTTGTAAGCCGACTTGGCATGTTGTAAAATGACTCTTATATATAAGAGAGATCATTGTAGACATTTTGTAAGAGATAAGAAAAAAGATTTAGGCAGACCTATTATGCAAAATATAGGTTAAGGGTTTATGTAAGAAGCAAAGCAGAAACCAGTACTGGATCTGGCATTATAGATTCTATTCTGAAGTAGTGCAAGATACTAGATTTGTATAATCCATCATTGTAAGTCAGTGAGACTTCCCATTGAGTAGTGAGCTCTAGGCAGTTGGCCTTCTTGCATGTGCAGGCCCCTCTTGTAAGTAATATTTTCTTATTGGCCAGTAAGTGAATATTGTGGGTCACAAATCCCACCGAGGTTTTCCCCACATCGGGTTTCCTCGTTAAAATATTGTGTTATGGTGTGTTTCTTATGTGGTTTCTTTCATTTCTGTTTATTGCATTATTTCTTGCATATCGGTACACTGTTATAATATGTTCTACATGTTTTAAGTTAAAAAATTCAATATACCAGTTAGATACTGATTCACCCCCCCCTCTCAGTATCTGTGGGAATCCTAACAATGCATAGGTATATGTATGTAATATTCCAGTGCCAGGAAGCTGAGACTTTAATGGATGTGTGGTTGACAAAGTAGAAAGTGTAAAAGAGATACTTAGAGTATCTAAGTTTCGGGTAAGTTATATTGTTGATCCACCTGCTGCTTCCTTGGAATGCTTTATCAACAACTACCGAAACTATAAGAAGAAGTGAATGATGAACATGTAGTTCTAGAGGATGAATGCATGTTGGGTCACCGCCACCACCATCTCAATTTAGTTTTCAACTGGAGATGTATCTCAGACTTGCTTGTTGAGGCACTATTTTTGCATGTTTCAAAATACTTGCTATTGGAACATCATTTTGGAAGTGGACATGTAGCGCCACTTTAGTGACACTTAGCTGGAGTTTTCAAGAAGTGACTTGCATGTTGACTGTAGATCCTTCCTTTTTGTAATCCTAATATGTAGGCATGATTCTTTCCTAGGATGTAATGCAAAAATCTATAAATTGTAGAACTTGGGCCATTATGAGGGTCTGTGAATATATGATTTGAGGTCCAATTAGAGATTCCATTAGAGATTTTATGTAGATTTTTTATGAGTTTAGAAGAATTTTTGTGATACTCTTTGAATTTTAATACAAAAAGCAACTTGTGGATTTCCTGATCTACTTGTGTGTTCTATATGGTTATGTTCTTCGTAATCTAGTAACTTCTATTATTTGAATCAACAACTAGTTCTTTTTGGATGCTTTGTTATTTTATGAATCATATTGCACATGTAAATGGTATATGAGGATTAAATTGGTAGGACAATTATTGGTTGGGTGATATTAATTTCCGTTGGTGTGTGAAGTTGATTGACTTTATACACTATCTGGAGCTCGTTTTATCTGAGTGCTAATTTGGTGATATTGATAATATTGGGATTATTAAATTCTAATCGTGAGGATCATTCAATTGTTATTGTATTGATTTCATTGTTATTTTCTCATTCCTCTGATCTATCTTTTTCTATTTGTTTTGAGAGAATCTAAATCAGAAAATACAAAAAAAAGAGTAGGTAATTCAAAGTTGTTTCAACCAGTAGGCCCCTTGACAGGTACAATTGCATCAACCATTGAGTTGTCCATCACCATCGAGACCCGACTATAGAGAACTTGGAGTCATTAGTTTCCCAAAACTTACTGCTTTTCAAGAGATGTGGTGAGTGTACTTCATGACTGTTGGTGAGTGTGTCAAAACACTCGTCAACATGTTCTCTTGAAAAACTTAGCGAATGGATGAGAGTAACATCACTACAAATTTCTCTCTCAGGTACTCAAAAGTCACACCTATTTGGTGACTAGTTATTTATTGATGCAATGCTAAATGGACAAGGTTAGCAAATGACAAACAACACAAGACACAAGAAAATTGTTAGTGTTAGTCAATCAAAAACTAATCTAAACAAGCATATCAAAAGAGATACTAAAATCATGCTAATATATCTAACAAATGAAACAAAGATAATAAGACATCTCCAAATGCCTCTTAGCATGCTCTTAGCTCCTTCTCCCTTGTTCCTCTCCTCTCCAAGTTCCAAAATAGTGTAGCTCTCAGTAGCTTTTTGCACTATGGATGCTTATGGAGGATTGAGATTTTAGTATTATGCTCCAAATGTAAAATGAAAATCTAAAATACTAGATGCTATTGAAATGATTGATTTTAACCAAAATAACAAGATTTTATTTTGCTATGCTAAATGCTCTCTAAAATGCCTATAGGTTAAATGCATACAAGTTTTTAGTATCTGGATTATGAAGAAATGGGCTCTATTTATAGGAAAAATGGAGCAATGGATGGTTGAGATTGAGTAATCTCAACAAGGGTCAGGATTGAATGATTTCAAATCCATGTGAGGGCTTTCAATCCAATCCCAGGATGACAAGTGTCAATGTGAGATAGGTTGAGAGGAGAGGGAATAAGCATTAAATGCTTGATATGACCTTGGGAGTTAAAGTCAAGGTTAGTTGAATGAATAAACTCTTTATTCAAAGAATAAAGCTTTTATCCAAAGGATAAACTCTTGTGCAAATGTAAAAAGGATAAATATGGTCAAAACAATAAATGTTTGGGGAGACAAGTTTGAAATAACCATAAATGGTTATGTAAGAGCCATAAATTGTCATGTAAGAGCCATTAGTGGTCTTGGAAGACTTTGGGGTTTAATTTGTTGAACACACAAAACATTAAATGTTTTTCAAAGATTTTTGAAGTCTTTGAGAAGTGACTTCATTTTGCTTAGAAATGTGACAATAATTAGGGGATGGATTAGACTAATTAGGAAGGGGTTAGAAGAATCTAGAAGCGGATTAGATTTTGCAAGTGGATTTGGTGGGTGAGGAAAAATAGGATTTTATTAAAATAAAAATTCATTTATTTCAATAAATGTGTGCAAGTTGTATTTGTAGGAAAATGCAAGTGGGGGGGGGGGATAATGATTTAAATATATGTTTTTATTTAATTTATTTAAAAGAGGAATAGGGGGATTTAATTAAATAAATAGATTTTATTTATTTATTTGATTTGAATTTGATTTAATGAATTAATTAAAATAAATTGAATAATTTATTTAATTAATAGAAGAATGTTTAGGAATAAATTAATTAAATATTAATTTAATTAACTGATGGCTAGTGGATTTTTAATCAAATAAATAGCGAATATTTATTTAATTAAGCTGGACAGATTTGTGTGATTACATTTGCCCCTCTTTGAGATGGTGCGGTTTATCACATCGTTTCAAAGAAAGAAAAATTGTTGTGAAGAAATGCCCCATAAAATGTAAATTTAATGGGTGGCATGCCCCCTCGAGAGATGGGCTGAAAATTTTTGAAAAATTGGGCGATCTCTCGAAAAAGAATGAAAATTGGTAGGGTGTTAGAAGAGAAGAAGTGAGCAATACGGGTGAAAAATAGAAGAAATCGGGGGAAAAATGGAGAAATGGGGGGCTCAGGAAGTTCACGGGGACCATGGTGGTGAGCGAGGGGAAGTTACGGTGACGGTGAAGGGTATAAATGGGGTGAAAGGGATGAAAACATGATCATTTGTGACCATGACCAGTGTGAAACTAGAGCTCTGATAGTGACATTTGGAGGAGCGAGCAACAGTTAGGATGCCGATACCGATTACCGAGCACAGATTTGAGCGAGTCCGACGGTTCCAGCGGCTAGACGACTACGGACCAAAGGTACGCAAATTGGAATTTTGAATTTTTAAGCATTTTTGATAGGTTTTTTGCTGAGTCGAAGTCAAGTTGGAGCAAGAGCGCTAAAACTATGGTTTTGGAGCTTTTGCTCAATGAACTAGCGCTATGGTGCCGCAATGGCGCTATTGGTCTATTGTTTGAGCGCTTTTGAAATGTTTTAGCGCTATTGTATGCATGTTTAGGTGCTATTGATTAATAAGCGCTATTGAGTGCTTAATTGAGTGCTATTGCTCTTAATTAGCGCTACTGTATAGTTGTTTTAGCGCATTTGTAGTTTGAGCGCTATTGGATAGCTTATTGAGCGCTTTTGTTAGGGTTGTAGCGCTATTGTTGAGAAACTAGCGCTTTTGTTGGTAAAATAACGCTTTTGTTTTAGGATAAAGAGATGCCCCAGTTTGGATGAAGAAAATCTCCCAATGTCAATAATGGATGGATGGCGATGTGAAGTGGGAGTCGTTTTGAACCATAGCAGCCTGATGAGACTTAGGTCATTTTTAGGATAAATGCTTGTTTGAAGTCTAGGTGGCCATGAGTGCTTACCTGTTGAGACCCGAAGATACTTGATCAAAGTATCTGTTGATAGTCTAGGGTTAAACTTAAGAAAGTTTGAAAAGAAAACAACTGATGATGATTGATGAATGTCCATGTGCGGGAGGAGCTAGGCGTGTTGCAGTTACGCGAGAGACATCCTACGACACAGGGGTTGTGGGATCGATTGATAGAGGCAAAGATAGATTGCATTGCTGCTACTGGATTGTATGAGGTGATGCACATGCCCGTGATTCAGAGGAATCATGGTTTGATTACAGCGTTAGCCGAGCGGTGGCACAGCGAGACGTGCACCTTCCATCTGGCGTAGGGGGAAATGACAGTGACCCTAGAGGATGTGTGGCGCATCATACGGATTCCGATTCAGGGGGAGCTGGTCACATATGATAGATCCTAGGGGACCCTTGCAGTTCAGAGGTTTTTTGATGAGGATGTTTTTATTGATGATGGTTCTATTGCCTGGGAGGAGATAGCGGCATTATATGAGTCTCTACCAGCAGTTTTATCAGGTATCGTGGGAGGACTTCTTTGTCTAGACAGGAGATCACATGAGTTGGCCGTGGGGTGGGGGCAGGTGATTGAGATGATGATTACCGAGGGGATCTGATTTGCGTGGGGGCCGTGCATACTGACGCACTTGTACTAGGAGCTTCATGAGGTGGTTTACCGGGGGAGGGGTTCCTTAGTAGTGGGCGTGACGCTGCTGCATATTTGGGCCTGGGAGCACCTACCAGTGACTTGAACAGTGAGTCTGAGATTCCATGCAGTAGATCAGCCATATATGTTCATGTATAGCGGCATGATGTGTCAGCCCCACTTGGGGAAGTTAGAGTGGTGGCGGTGGGCACTAGATGATCTAGATGCAGTCATATGGTGACCATACTTGGAGTGTGAGCCATGGGATGATGATGTAGAGGCACTGCCCTATGTTTTTATGACCCGATTCCTCATTGGGAGGACCTCATACCATGTGGAGAGATAGGTGCCCGAGAGAGTGCTGAGACAGTTTGGACGGCAGCAGGGATTGCCTAGTGGATTAGGGGAGTATGCTCGGGTAATTTGGGAGAGGTATGCATGGGGGCCAATGTTACCATATGATCAGGCACTGACAGAGTTTCAGACGCTACAGGTGAGACCATGGGATATACGATCAAGGGTCATGGATGCAGGAGTATCAGATGAGTATACGCAATATCGGGCGGCACACCCGATCTTATGGATATTCGATCTAGCAGAGCCGATCCCAGATTTTGAGGATGAGAGGGGACGGAGATAGAGGAGGGCAGGAGGTTGAGGACCAAGGGCAAGTGGAGGAGGTGGAGGAGAGGGTGGAGGAGGAGGTGGAGGAGGAGGTGGTGGGTTAGGGATGCGGATTCAGCGGAGAGGGAGAGGTGGACTGCCTCTATGGATAGCACAGGGACCATTGATATAGGGAGGAGTTCAGCTGGGTGGGAGGGGGATGGAGAGGGAGATCCCGATGGACAGAGGGGAGGGAGCTAATGGAGAGGCGGCTATGGATATCGGGGAGGGAGCCACTGGAGATCTTTGAGATCACATGATAGCATATTTGCAGACCCGGATAAAGGATTTGGAGGCAGAGGTGGCGGCTAGGGATGTGTAGCTATTTGCACGGGAGTCAGAGCTGGCGATGGTGTTGCAGGAGAGGGATAGTGCAGTGGAGAGATTGGCAGAGTTGCAGGAGAGAGTCCGGATTGGAGTAGGAGCACAGGGGCCTACGGGGGAGGTGATGAGGGAGATGCGGCGAGCACAGGCGGAGATAGACTACTGGCGGGGTTTATATGAGCAGGTGGTGCCAGCTAGTCAGCGAGCTCTTAGCTATTCACAGATGCAGCAGGCCAGATCAGAGCGATCGCAGAGGGTGCAGAGCAGTGGGGTTGTGATGGATCCTCTGCGGAGGGAGAGATCAGGGGATGCAGGAGTGAGTGGGGGTTCGATGAGGCCTCCACGGAGAGATGGATTAGGTGGTGCGGGCACCAGTGGGGGAGCAGGTGGCAATGGTGGTACAACATCTGGCCAAAGTGGCATTTGAGAGAGCATTTTTGCATATATGTATTGTATCATTGTTTATTTTTTGGACTATATCTTGGATGGCTCTTGGTAGCCGATTGTGTGGACTTCATTGTACTTTGATATATGAGATGATATATATGAGGAGATCCCATATTTTGATGATATGGAGTTGATATGTATGGATGTTTATGCAGGATGATGAGTTATTGCTTAGATGGATATGTGTACATGTATTCATTTGATGAGATGTTTCTTATATGCATGTTTTTATGATGATTTATGATGTGGGATACTAACATATGAATGCAGGTTTATATATGTATGATTTTGTTTGATTTTTGATGTAATGGTTTATGTATGTAATGCCATGATGATGATGTATGCTGGTGATTATTTATGAACAGGATTTTGGTGTTTCCTATTGTAATATAATGATGAGATAATTTATGTGATGATGTTAATGCAATAGTTGAATGAATGATGTTTATGTATGGATATGCATTTAGATGTTTTTAGATGAATGTAATATGGATAAACAAAATGTAAAGTACAAATGTTTATATGATAATGTTTAAATGAATGCATATGTATAATGGATATATATAAAATGGTATGAACCAATGTTTGGAAACAAATGGATTTATGATTCTAAATGCTTAAATATGATTTAAGTAAAAATGATAATGTGATGATACAATAACTTATGGTTTTAATAACTACACCTTAATGCAATTAAAAAGAGGATAATGAATGCAATGTGAATGAATCCTAAAATGAGCATAATAAGATACTTAAGAATGGATGAATGAATGCACCTTTTACCTATAAATGAATGTATGCAATAATAAATGATAAAGAATGATGAAATGAGGATGGATAATTGACACTAAATGAATGTCTAGCAAATGATTTAAAAAACAATCAAAGAAAATTTTATCCTACGAATGAATCTAATTATTTATGATTGATGCAATGATGCAAATGATTAATGAAAACTAATATAAAAAATGTACTATATGCAATGTGAAGTTAAAAATGACATGAATGTACTTAATGCAAGATGCAACTAAATGCGATGATGATATGACCATGAGGAATGCAAGGTTTTTGAGACTTTGCATGATGCATTGATGATGTATCAGAGTACTCGGTCGTGATTGTATCCAAGACTAGCTTTAATGGTCACTTTTGCCTAAAAGCCTACATATGAATGAATGGATGGGTGATATGCAACGGAATGCAATATATAAACATATGAGATGAAATGATGATCCATAGTGCTCTATTTTCATCATTGAGCTTTAAAATGTTGGAAGAGAATACAAGCATCTTGACATAATGATTCAAGATGACCCGAGTATTCCTTACATGGATTTTATATAGCAAGTTAATACAAATGACTTGATATAAGGGTCAAGTTGACTAGAGTATTGCTTGTGGAACATACAAGGATTATCTCCGTTCATGCATGACTTGGATTGTCCTCCTTGATCTTAGGCTGATCATATCCTGAGACAAGTGCATACCAGACTGAGAGATAAAAACCTTTATCCAAATTGGATGAGGGGGAAGGAACCAAAGGAAGAGCAATGTTCCTGCAAACAAATAGTATATACATAAAGAAGAAAGAATAAGGATCCTTGGTAATGGTTCATGTTCATATGGTCGAGGTATATGCTGTAGTCAGCAAGCCGTAATGATCTATGACTGCATTTGGCATAAGATCACGTAGCTTGGTGAACTGCCCACATAGACACCATTAGTACATGCCCCAGAACTTCATCAGAAATAATGCGCAAACGATACAAAATAATGCTGAAAGATCCCAATACAGATAAACGAATTATTGTACTCACAAATCAACCAAGTATTTGATAGCTTAACATAATTTTCTTGTCAAAGAAAACGTCACTTTTGTTGTTGTTTTGGTAAGGATGCATCCTTGTTGAAAGACAATTTTCGATTTGTTGATGTTGATTGTGTGGTTTGATTGGTAAATGGTCATCGTGTGAGTATTATGTCAATGTTTGTTTTGTATCTGCGTGGATGAGTATGTGCAAAGTGTTGCCATGTTTTTGTTGGATTTTCGATGGTTTTTTGTTGTTTTTGGACTTTGTATTTTTTTTGAATGTTTTTGGTATTTTGTGAGACGTTTTTGAATGTTTTTGGCCAATGAATCACCAGTAATGTAGAATCCACTTCCATCAACTAGATTGTAAGGGCATTGCCCCCAAGTTGGACATGATTTATGAAAAAGTGGGATGCCAGACGCATGAAGTACTTTCTTTGATTATAGATCAAATAACAAGCCATGGTTAGATGGATGGATGTGTGTATGTATGAATGTGATCATAATGAGCCTGAAAGATACTGGAGCCATTGTCTTTACGAGTGGCGCCTGTTTGCCAGGTTTTCACCATCGCACTTACCCAAGGTGCCACCGGAGTGGTTGTTCACCGTTTGGATGCATGATTTTTCTTTACTTTTTTGAATGTTTTTGTATTTCTTCAAGACATTTTTCTGAATGTTTTTGGTATTTTCTAGTATGCAGGGGAGCCTGATGCTCTATATAGCTTAGGTATAAAACTGTTTGAAGTGCATGCTGTTGATTGGATCTGCGAGCGGTTCTCCTTCTGATGTAGCCAACTGATATGCCCCGGACCCGAATACAGTAGTGACAACATATGGGCCCAGCCAGTTTGATTCAAACTTGCCCTGATGTTCTCTGTTTGGTTGGTTGCAAGGATTCTCTCGTAGAAAAAGATCACCTACCTCAAATGTACGAGATCTAACTCGGTGATTGTAGCTTCTACTCATGCGCTGCTGATAGGCTTTGAGGTGATTGTATGCAGCTTGTCGTTTCTCATCAAGTAACTCTAAGTCCTGAAGACGGGATATTCTGTAGGCTTCGTCATCGATGAGATTGTGCAAGGAAACCTGTAATGATGGTATCTCAACCTCAATAGGCAAGATAGCTTCTACACCATAGACCAATGAATAAGGAGTTACACCTGTAGGGGTTCGAATGCTAGTTTGATATGCCCATAGTGTTGGATTTAGTTGAACATGCCAATCACAGCCGACATCATTGACTGTCTTCTTGAGGATTCTTAATATGTTCTTATTTGATGCTTCAGCCTGACCATTCCCTTGTGGGTAACAGGGGGTGGAAAAACGGTGTTGGATATGAAATTTCTCACAAAGTTCACGGACATCCTGATTTTTGAAAGGAAGACCGTTATTTGTGATGATGGACATGGGTACACCATACCGATAGATAATGTAGTTGAGGATGAATGAGGCGATCTGCTTGCTGGTGACTTGGGTAAGTGGAACAACTTCGATCAACTTTGTGAAATATTTGGTGGCGCTAATAATGAATTTATGGCCATTGGATGAAGATGGATGGATCTTACCCACAAGGTCAAGGCCCCATTGACAAAAAGACCATGGTGTCATGATTGGTTGCAGTTCCTGGGCTGGTGCATGTATCAGGTTGCCATGAACTTGACATTTCTTGCATTTTCTGACAAAGTAGTAAGAATCTTTTTCCATAGATGGCCAATAGTATCCATTGCGCAGGAGTTTCTTGGCTAGTGATGGACCACTTGAGTGAGTCCCACAAATTCCTTCATGGACTTCTTCCAAAGCCTTTGTTATCTCACCTTGTTCCAGACATCGAAGGAGAGTACCATCAAGACTACATCGATATAGGGTTTCGGCAATAATGGTATATCGAGCAGTTTGGCGAATGAAGGTTTTACGTTGGTTATTCGATTGGTTGGGAGGAAGGGTGTGATTGCGGAGATAGGTGTAGAGCTCACTATACCATGGGGATTCAAAACCGACAAGGCGACATATCATTTTGGATTTGGGGATATCATAAGTGGGAATCCAAAGCTATTCTACCAAGAACTCGTAGCGTGTTGAATTTTGTGGAAGATCTAAGAGAGATGCGATGGTAGCCATAGCGTCAGCAGCTTGATTCTGATCTCTTGGTATCTGCTCAAAAGTGATAGTAGTAAATGATGTCTTTAGATTCTCCACCATTTGCTTATATGGCATGAGTTTATCATCCTTGGTCTGATATTCATCTGTTGCTTGTCGAATGACCAGTTGGGAGTCGCCATATACTTGTAGTTATTGTAATTTCCATTGTATGGCTAACTTGAGTCCCGTGATCAAGGCCTCATACTCCGCTATGTTGTTAGTGCATGGAAATGTGAGCTTGTAAGACTTCGGGATGCTATCACCCTGAGGTGTGATAAACTAAATGCCTGCCCCCGAGCCATGCCTAGTGTACAAACCATCAAAGTATAGTTTCCATGGTTGTGTTGTTGTAATCATGAATATCTCTTCATCTCAAAAATTGGAAATGAGAGGATGATCGCCTATGAGAGGTGCATCGGCCAACTGATCTGCAATAACTTGACCTTTGATAGATTTACGATCTACATACTCGATGTCAAATTCACTTAGAATCATCACCCATTTGGCCAAGCGGCCTGTCAATGCTGCTTTGCTAAGTAAATACTTGAGTGGATCAATCTTTGCAATGAGTTGCACCTTGTGTGTTAACAGATAGTGCCTTAGTTTAGTAGCTGCTAAGATTACTGCTAGGCAAGCTCACTCAATAGGTGTGTAATTGAGTTCATAGCCCACCAGTGTGTGAGAGATGTAGTAAACAACACACTCTTTTCCTTCTGTATTATGTTGTGCCAGTAGTACACCCAATGCTATACTTGTCGCTGAGATATAGAGTAACAATGGTCTTCTTGGATCTGGTGGGATCAGTAATGGTGGATTCATGAGATAGTCTTTAAGCGTCTGAAATGCTTGTTGGCATCGAGCATCCCACTAAAAGCAGATGTTCTTGTGTAGCAGGTGTGTGAATGGGTGACACTTATCAGCCAATTGGGCAATGAATCTTCGGATGGATTGAAGCCGCCCTTGTAATGTCCTTAGCTGACTGATATTCTTTGGAGGTGGCATGTCCATGATTGCTTTTACATTTGCTGGGTCAACCTCAATACCTTTGCTTGAGACAATGTATCCTAGAAGCTTCCCGGAGGTTACTCCAAAGACACATTTCTTTGGGTTGAGTCGAAATCCAGTCTATCAAATATTTTATCTAGTATGTTGAGATGACCTTCTCTAGTGAGTGATTTTGCTAGTAAGTCATCAACATAATCTTCCATCATAGTATGCATCATGTCATGGAAGATGGTGGTCATTGCTCATTGATAGGTTGCTCCTGCATTTTTGAGACCGAAAGGCATTATATTCCAGCAATATGTGCCCCATGGACATGTGAAGGCTGTCTTATGTTGATCCTCTGGTGCGATCTTTATCTGATTGTATCCTGAAAAGCCATCCATGAGTGAAATCATGGCATGTCCTGCTGTCAGGTCCACTATGATGTTGATATTTGGTAGGGGGAAGTCATCCTTAGGACATGCCTTTTTTAGATCTCTAAAGTCAGTACAAATGCGGATGCCCCCTTTTGGTTTGCCGACAGGCACAATATTGGAGATCCATTCTGCATAATCAATGGGTCTAATGAAACCAACAGCTAGGAGTTTCTTGAGTTCTATTTTGACTAGTACTGCAATTTGAGGATGCATCTTATGAAGCTTCTGCTTGACAGGTTTGGCTCCTTTTGTGACGGTGAGGTGATGCATGACTAAATCAGGATCAAGCCCAGGCATGTCTACATATGACCATGTGAAGTTGATTTGACGCTGCTGGAAGAACTCTATAAATTTAGGCTGTTCCTATGGAGTGAGAAGAGATGCCAGATGGATGAGATGAGGATTTTCAGGAGTCCCCACATTGTATTCTTTAGTTTCCTCGATGAGAATCATTGATCGTTCCTGTTATGCGTTAGCAGGGAGAATGTCAAACCCTTCATCCTCAAGCGCCTTAGAGAGGTTTTCACCGTTGGATACACTCTTTCTTTTTACTTTTGTTGGATCAAACAGTGCCACAGTGTGGTTTTCACTAGAAGATCCATGTTTTATTGTTATATTTTTGCAGCTGAAGGGTTTGGCATCCGCCCCAAAGTATGCTGCACTATTAAGTTCAATGGTGAATCCAACTTTGTGATCCCCACTTAGTAGGTTATCCCTTAATTCCAAAAAGTCAATGATGGCCTCATCATTTTGGAAGAAGTCAAGACATGGGGGATTTGGTTGGTTCCATTCGATGAGTTCAGGGTGGATAATGGGCATTACTTTTGTTGTCTTCAAAATCTGATTCCCTTTAACATCCTTAAAATAATATGATTAAACTTAGTGCAGAAGAGACATCAAAGATAAGGAAATTCTCAAGACAGCATATGACAAGGTTTGATTGAACCTTCTACACTTCGGACTTACTCAGAGCCCAGGTGGGTATACCTTTGTGAATTGAATTCACACTTTCAAACATAAACCCACAACAAACCAATCCAGAAAACCAGTGGATCTATTCACCTTGAAATCAACTGAAAAAAAAGAATGGAAACTATACTTAAATTCAGCATTTCGATCAACAAAACATGCAATAAACAACTTCAATCAATACCAGTGCCTTATCCAAGGTCACAAAGTCATCTAAATTCAGATAATACTCAAACAAAACATCTTTATGCGTCCTGTTGGCTTGGTTTTTATTAATCCTTGTATATGCTTGACACCTACAAGAATTTATGCATTCCAAATTAAGCTATGATCATCAAAATTCAAAGTCTCTTCCAAAGAGTTTACTAGTATGAGTGATCCCCGCATCTTTAATTTCCCTCCTAAAGAGAAAAGCTAACGAACACTTCTACTAAAATTGCTTTGCAATTCCATTCAAACAGAACAACCTTGGATTATTCAGAATGAAAACAGTAAACAAATTTGTAAACACACTTGAAGACAACACAAAGCTTCACTCAAAACCGATGGTTTGTATATTGATATTTAGTTCAAGAAATATTACAAGAAATTTTGAATATTCTCCATTAGACTTAGAAAAGCTCAGATAAATTTCTACAGCGTTTTCTTACAATTCTTTGCGATCCCTTTTTCTCTAGTCCTGGTATCCATTTATAACAACATGGATGCACAAAGCTTCGGACTTCTCGAGGAGAGTTTGTTACAATCATTTCTTTCAAAATAAAGAGGTTACAAACTTTTTGCAAAAGTAGTTACAAGCTCTTATCGGCCTCTGCAGTTTCTTCAACAGGTTGTTCGGTCGCAACCTCTTCTACCTTTTCAGGGGCGCTCTCCAACTATTCCGGATCATGGGTGGCATATTTATTTGTCCACTCATCATACACCTCTTCTGTTGGCCATGAGAAATTAATCACTTTATCCTTAGTTTTAGTCAACCTTTTCCAAGAATTTCTCATTTTGTTGACTTCTGAATTAAGAAAACCATAATGTGACTTAATTTTCTCTATCTCTTGTATTGTGAAAACAAAGAAAGAAGCATCATCTAGATCAATAATTCCTTTAACCCTTGCTGACAATTTAGCTTCTATCTCTTTAAGCCACATTTGTTTGTCCTTTAATTGATCCGGGCTAGCAAAAACTCCAGGGAGCAACTCAAAAACTTGATCAGTGTACTCCTTTTTGCTCAAATTTACCTTCCTATCAACATTGTCCACTTCTGCTGCTAATTGTACTAAGACTTTAGCGACATCAGAAGTGGATTTAATGATGGGATTGGCCCTTGCTTCATCGCAGGATACACACATAAACTCTAAATCTTGCTCCCTAGGCCTCCATTTGTCAAAAATAGGTGTCAAAATGGCCTTGTCTCTCCTGAGCTCATTCCATATATCCATAATTTTACCTACATTGTTGTAGAGCAATGAGGCATTTATTGTATCTGCAAAATAGGAAATTGTAGCCCTTACTCTCTCCTTATCCTTCTTTGCATATAAGGCATGAGCCTGTTTCAATTTTTCTAATTCTTGAGGAGTAATTTCAACCATTTGAGAGCTGGAGGGTGCTGGAGATGGTGGAAACTCAATGATAGGGCTAGTAGGTGGAGGTCTTGCAGGAGAATAGGAGATCATCAGTGTTGAAGACTCACCTTGATGGTATTGTCCAGTCAACTGGCTCTGTAGCTTGGCGATGATGCTATCCTTACCTCTTCCTTCCTCCTTGGCGTTGTTATAGGCCTTCAAAACTATTTCCAACTTGACTTGGAGGGCCTCTTTCTCTTTGGCTTCCTTCTCTGCTACTGCAACACTAAATTTTGTAGTCTCTAACATAGTGCTAGCAGCTTCCACTACCCCTGTACTCTGCACTCTCGTCACCATCATCCCACCAAGATAACTTGACCCTGGGGTGTCTTTGCTTTTCTTACTCTCATTTCTCTTGAGAGACCACATGACGAGTGCAACATTGTTGTTATTGAGAGTAATCCCCTCCATGGGTTTAGTCTCTTTTCTCACTGCATCTAGTACCAGGGCATCTGCTATATCCCACTCAGGTAAAATAAGCACTCCAGCTTGTGCTACCATATCTCTTCCCTGCTCAGGGGTGATGGTTTTGAATTCTTCCATCATCTCTTGCTTTATTTCCTCTTCTAATAGGGCTAGATCTTTATTGGGCTGCTGAGCCTTTCTCTTTTCACATCTAGCATTATATTTATCTATGTGTTGTTTCCATATAAACTGCATAAATGCTTCTGATGTGACAAAATTGTTATCAGCTAAGAAGGCATTACTTGCCTGCTTTATCTTGGGATCCCACTCCTGGCCTTTGAGTTTAGTGGTAGTGATATCCATTTCAGTAGCAATGGGTTCTTCTGGCATTCCTTCCTCCACTTCATCATAAGTGTAGGCAATTTCCCCTAGGCTACCTAACTGTAGGAGTTGCTCAACTGCTGCTTGCTCATTTCCTATATGGATAGGGGATTGGGATGGGGAATACAAAGGTGTATCTGACTATACTTCTTTCCCCACCCTTTACTTCTTTGGGCTTTCTTGGATGTCAATGACATCTTGTATCTTCCTCTTTCCTTTGGAGGTAAAGGGCTCCCCTGTTGTAGGCATCGACACACTATAATTGGATTTCTTATGCATTGTAT
This sequence comes from Cryptomeria japonica, assembly GCF_030272615.1. Classification (NCBI taxonomy): domain Eukaryota; kingdom Viridiplantae; phylum Streptophyta; class Pinopsida; order Cupressales; family Cupressaceae; genus Cryptomeria; species Cryptomeria japonica. The sequence continues at coordinate 689,976,536 of NC_081405.1, read as the reverse complement.
AATCACCAGGAGGGATTGCTTTGCTAGAAGATGACCTACTTAGGATCATTCTTGCCTTCTCAGGGTTGCTTTTGATTACAGCTTCCCACTTCTCCTTCAGGGTCTGCATCACATCTTCAAAGCAAACAATCAAAAACTTTATTTTCTCCTCCAGAGGGAAAAAGCTAGACAATGGGTCATAGCTGGCATCAAACTGATGCACAAAATCCAAGGCTTTCTTATAAGCCACCCACTTCTCTTTCCTTAGCTCCTGCTCATCTAGATCAAACTCATTTCTGATGAGGTCTTCAGGAAACTGGAATTGATGAGGCCTACCTCTGCATGCTACCTTCTTTCTAAACATATCGTTGAAGAAGTCTTCTGGATCAACACACTTGGACACTGCAGTGGACAAATGATAAGGCTTGAGGAAATCCTCAAAGCAATTCCAGCCTCACTTTGTTATTACAAATTGGTGGGCTATGGTACCTGCAAGGAAAATAGTCCCTTTACCCCTGCCTGTCAACTCTGCCTCTTGTAAACCACCAATTTGTCTAAGGATCTCTGCGATTCCCACTTTGAGAGGGACCTGGTAAGGTAGCAAAAATGGGGTGCCTCTGAAATCAAACACTCTGAAAACTGTGGAGACTGGATACAAGTAAATGTCACCCCAGTTATGAACAATTTTTATGTTCTCTGCGAATTCTTTTGGTCTTATGAATTCTAGAAGAACTTTGGGGATTCTTGAGTTCTCAGAACAGAGGAGAGTCCTTATCTTGGATGCAAAATACTTATCAAACTTCAAAAAAATGGTATCCTCTCTATCCCATGACAACACAGTACTCCATAATTGTACCGACATTTTTTTCTCCTTCTTTCTCCTTAACAAGGTCCAGTCCACTGGCAAAGTAATCACCACCTTTGAAGAGAAAAAGATGCATCAGGAGTGAGTACCATCTGAAAGGCCTATCCACCTTTCCATTCTTGATTCCTATTAACCCTCCATGAATAGCATCAGCAATGAAGGAGGCATAATCAAATGTAATTGCAAGAGAAGGATTCAAAATCTGAGCAATCATTAACAGGTAATGATTTGGCATATTTGCTTCAGCATCTTCTCCCCAAACTTGGCAAAGTGCCCAATGCATTCCTTTAGCCCTCAAGGTGAACATAATTAATGAAAAGGGCTCTTGTGTGTTGGGTCCTACAATTGTTAACCCTCCTATCTTCACAAAAAACTCCTTGAGAGGCCCGTTCCTGAGATGACTCCTCTGTGCACCGTAAATTTGGGCTAATGATGTGAAATTTATAGGTTCTAAAAAATTAGTGAACTCATTAAGCCCAAAAGCTTTCCTGAATTCTTTAGCATTAATCTCAACAAGGGTTTTCCCATTTATATCCCGAATGCTTCTTGTGACTGGATCATAGTTGAGCACAATTTGGGTCAACAGATCTATGTCCATAAATACCCCTGGGACTACTAATTTCCCAACATCTAATTCCCAGATACTATTCTGTGGGGCAAGAGAATTTCTCATTCCGAATCCAATTTTAAACAACCCCAACCCAGACAATCCAACCTGTGGGTCTCTCAACCAGTTACCCTTGTCATATAGTCCTTCTCCTATCTTTAAACGGGGAGCCTTGGGCACTAATTCTTTTGCCTTTGATGCTTGATTAGTTGACAACGTCAACTGTTCTACAAAATCATCATAGACACTCCTTTCTGAATAGTTAACTTTGCCAGAAAATTCTCTTTTAGGAGCCATTTTGAAAACGTAAGAAATGAATACCACTCTTAAACAATTCTGTGACGAATCAATTATCTTATCTAAAACACTACACAGGAATTGCTACACAAGAATACGAGAGAACCTATTCTTCACTTGAAGGAATTTGCTCTGCAACTGAACCGACTTGCTCTGTACCTGAAGAAAATAACTCTACATCCGCTCTTCTGCAAAATTCTTTAAAAGATATCTTCACCCGGTTGATAGGAAATAAAATATTGTACTCAGGGCCTTAACTACAACATTGATTCCGCATGCTTCGGCTGTCCCTTCAAAATTGAATTCATATGAGAATTCATATTTTTCACTCCAACGGGTCACAACGTTCCTGCAAGTGTTTCATTTTGCTATTTCGCAACTTCGCGAAGCATAACTATCGGGTAGCTTGGTCCTGTGAAATAGCGCCGACCGTCCGATCAAAAGAAACTTGATCGAACGATAGATTAACTAACAGCTTTGGCTCCACAATGGGTCCTGTTTCTCTATTGGCTATATGATACCATGTGGTGCTTAACCATTGGCCTTGAAATTTCCTTTGCATTTGACTTAACACTGGCCGCATGTCTTTCTTTTCTATCGCTGGTTCCACCTTGGCGAGCCCACAACTTTCTTCTTAGACCACGTGTCGCCGGACACGTGGATGGCTCTCATTCACTCTCGCTATTTCATGGGGTATAAAGAATGAGCATCTTACCCTTGTGAAATAGCGCGGGCCATCAGATCATCTTTTATGTTGATCGGCATTTAACCGTCTGAAAAGGATTTCGGGAGGGGTGGGCCCGCTGACTCACTGTGAACACCTGGCATCCAATCACCTTCGGAGCTGACTTGTCACTTTTTTATACGCCAAAAGAAAACCATGGGGCCTCAATTTATTCTTGACAGCTGTATCCGCTAGGTTATCTATCATGACACGTGGACGACTCTCATTCACTCTCGCTATTTCGTGAGGTATAAAGAATGAGCATCTTACCCTTGCGAAATAGCGCAGGCCATCGGATCATCTTTTAAGTTGATCGACATTTAACCGTCTGAAAAGGCTTTTGGGAAGGGTGGGCCTGCTGACTCACTGTGAACACCTGACATCCAATCACCTTCAGAGCTGACTTGTCACTTTTTTATACGCCGAAAGAAAACCACGGGGCCTCAATTTATTCTTGATAGCTGTATCCGCTAGGTTATCTATCACGACACGTGGACGGCTCTCATTCACTCTCACTATTTCACGGGGTATAAAGAACGAGCATCTTACCCTTGTGAAATAGCGCAGGCCATCAGATCATCTTTTAAGTTGATCAGCATTTAACCATCTGAAAAGGCTTTCGGGAGGGGTGGGCCCGCTGACTCACTGTGAACACCTGGCGTCCAGTCACCTTTGGAGCTGACTTGTCACTTTTTTATTTGCCGAGAGAAAGCCATTGGGCCACAATTTATTCTTGACAGCTGTACCCGCCAGGTCATCTCCTGATTGCGACCTGACTCACCTCTGGGGCCCGCCTTTTAGCCTTTAATCCTGACCCACTAACTGTTGTGACTTGTGCCGCGTGCTGCCATTTTACTTGCTATCATCGACTAGCTGGACCGTCTATGTGGCATGCCATGTCATTTTCGCAACTTCGCTGGTTTTAAACTACGTGCAACTTTACCTAGCGAAATAGCGAAAGACGTAGATCCATCTGCGAGATGCGCACTAGTTACTGGGCCCGACAACTTTAAGAGAAAAACATATAAGGCATAAATTTTTTGATTAATTAACATAACCGCCTAGGCAAACAACAAGGGGGGACACTTCCTACGACCCCATGACCCATTACTTAAGTGAATAAAGTAACGAAAGATTAGAAACCAGAGGGTTTAAAACAAACACAAGCGGATCTAAAATAAAAAACCCTTAAACCCTTGAGGTCTAAAACAAAGCTGAAGCATTTGAAACTGCATCCTATTCAAAAATTCAACAAACCATAGCCAATCATGAGAAAGAAAAGCCCATTTTTAATCAGTGATAACAACTTCATCGATTAGGTTAAGCGCGTTAGATGTATCAGTGAGGGTTAAGATGTTATGGTGAAGGTCGTTAATGGTACTCTCCCTGTCAGAATCAGGCGTAGGATGAGACGTAGGGTCTATGGAAGATGTTTCCAGTTCAGGAACCCAAGTGGTCTTTATCTGTGTTTCTCAATAAACAGGTATGTCTTTGCGTGGTGGAGGTAGTGATGTGTCTTCCTCATCTGAAGTGTTAAGCTATACAGAATCAAATTCCCACTCATGTGAGTTAGTCTCTGAGTCACTTTCCAGCATTTGATTACTATACCATACTAGGATGTCTTTTGAGTTAAATACTGCAGGTGTGATTGGTTGATGTATCTTTGTAGTGATTGGTGCTGCAGGAAGGTCGATGATTAAAGAATCTGGTATGGGGAGTATCGGTAGTGTTGACTCAGTGGCTTCTACTGGAACTGTTGGTGTCATAGATGCTGCTGCTAATGGTGCTATTTATGTTATTGTTGTTGCTGATGGGATCACTGGTTTGATCGGTGGGATGATTGTTATTGGTGATGGTTGTGTTGGGATTCTGAGCCTTGGTGGGGCAGTTGTGATGGTGCTTGATGTTGCTTTGATAATGAAAGGTGTCCTTTTTGTAGTAGGCTGACATAATGGTTTGCTAGGTTTTCCTTTGAATTTGAGTTTAGGAAGGATCTCTTTTTCAAAGCCTAGGCCTGTATTACCTTTGAGTTTTAATTTTGGCAGTAAAGGTTCATTTCATCCTTATTTGCAATATCCCAAAGCACTCTGACCATCATACCCCATTCTTTGCATAATGAGGAGACCTTTGCCATACTGATCTGTAGGAAGTTTAACTTGCGGTATATCAGTGGTGATGGGATCTTTATAGATCCATGTTGCTAAGTCCTCATCTTGGCTTTCTTCTTCTTGACTCTTTCCAAGGATGAAAGGTGTCAAAGCACATGCAGGCATGATTAGTGGTCACTGGAGTAACTGTTGTGGTTTACCATGTGTTCGTGGAGAAGTGGGCATTTGTCCCACACAAAAGAGTTGACTCAAGTTGTATTCCCCAGGACCTTCCTTTGCTATTTTCATTTTAAGCTTTTATTGCTTTGGTATAGTGGTGTTCGAACTGGCAAGAGAGGCGGGACTTATATATGATGTGGAGGAAATGGCTTCTCTATTATTAGGAATGGTAATCTTTGGTTGATGGCTGATATTATGGAAATACGCAAAGGGATTTGCATCGCCCAAGATTGTGATCTCTACACCGTTATGTGGGAACTTGATACATTGATGGTAGGTAGATGGAACGATTTGCATGGCATGTATCCAAGGTCTTCCTAACAATAGATTGTATGGCAGAGGAAGGTCCAGAACTTGACAGATGATGTGCTTTACCATAGGGCCCACTCGGATTGGTAGTACCATAGCTCCTTTGGATGAACGCTCTGCATCGTCATAGGCTTTGATTTTGATCTTCTTACGAGGATCCACTGATTCTACTGCATATCCCAATGTTGTGACCAACTGTAGTGTACAAATATTCAGGCCTGCTCCATTATCAATCAAGACTCGCTTGATCCTATGCTGGTTGATAAAGCCTTCAATGTGTAGTGAAGCGTTATGAGGCTGCTGGAAAGAAGAGTTGTCACTTTCGGAAAAAGTGAGACAAGATGATGACTTTAGACTTCCAACCATGGCTTGAAATTGGTCTGTATTCAGGTTTGCAGGGACTGACGCCTCTTGGAGTGCTTGATCCAAGATAGTTTTATGGGATGGCGATAGGCGCAATAGTTCTAAAATGGATATAAGCGCATGTGTTTTGTCTAATTGTTCCACAAGATTGTACTACTTTGGGATGGAGGTGGTGCCTTGTGGAGCTGCCTTTATGGTGACCTTGCCACGACGTGTAACAACATTGCAATTTGAGTTGGGATTTTTGAAGGTTATAGTTGCAACTTGTTCACTGGCATCATACAGATGATTTACAGTGTAATTATACGCAGCCTATGTATAATCAGTGGTATCAGTGCCTCGCCTGGAAGTGGAAGGACCCCTTTGATCTTGTGATGGAAGTGGATTTTTGAACATCAGATGATCATTATTTGTTGTTTTTGGGTCATGTCCTTCAATTTCAATTTCTCCTCGGTCAATAAGATTCTGAATAAGATCTTTCAATCGATGACAGTTACTTGTCTTGTGTCCTCTCCCTTGGTGGAAATCACAGTGTTCAGTATCTCTCCACCATGCGGGTTTGACCTGAGGTTCATAGTTTGATGTTTTAGGGAGAGTGACCAAATTTTGAGAAATGAGTTGTCGCAATATTGTTTCAATAGGTTCCCCTAAGGGAGTGTATGTGCATTTTTGTTTTTGCTGACGAGGTCTTGGTTCATCGTGAGATGTGATGTGACCTTGATTCGAAGGAACATTTGTGTAGTTCTGAGGTGGAGGATTTTGTCTTGCAAATCGAACCACAGGTTGTGCATTTTGGATAGTTTGGGCATCCACAACCCCATCATTGACGATATTCTTGTTTTTATTCTAGAAGCTTGGTTTATCATTATTGAAGCGTGGGCGAGGACCATCCTTTGGTTCATTATAGATTTTGATGAGTCCTTTCTTGATGAGGGCCTGCTCACATTTCAAACCCTTGGTGATCATATCATTAAAAGAGTCAGTGTCTTTGACATCCAGGTGAAATTCCATTTCTTCATTTAAGTTGGAAATGAATATTTGCACTAGTTCTCATTCAGGTAACTGAAGAGAACGTCTGCTAGACATTTGACGCCATCGTTGCAGGAATACTGAGAATAGTTCACCTGGTTTTTGTTTAGTGTTGCACAGATCAGCCATGGTGATGTCGCGTTCAATGTTATGAGAGTAATGAGCTAGGAATTTCTGGATAAGTTCCTCAAAGGTTCTAATGCCACCTGATAGTCGGGAAAACCATGATGTGGTTGTTCCTCCCAAGCTTTGGGAAAAAAGGCACATTAGGTAGGTGTCTTCATATGCCACTTCAAGACAAGCGGAATGAAATTCTCTGACATGATCATGGGGATCTCCCTTTCCTCTATATTTTTTGAATTTGGGTGTTTCTAATCCTCATGGAAAGGGTGGCATATAAAGATTCCTATCAAAAGGATAGGGACATATGTCATTGAGTGAGAATTGGTTAGTTTTGACACCACTATGAAGTTGTTGGGCAAGATTCTCGACTTGTTGCTGCAACATCTCCATTTCATTTGGAGGAGGAGGTGGTGGGTTACCTCAAGGAATGTTATATCTGATGGCATCTCTACCTCTTTCCTCTTCATGGTGACTTTGTCTTTCTGATGCTTATCTTAATTGGGCAAGATCAAAGTCAGAGGGGAGTTTTGCTCCTTCTTGAGCGAGTTTTAAGAAGTGAGCATCCGCATTGCTCCTGGGTATTTCATCAAAAAGTCTGTAAAAGAGAGGGTTATGCTAGGCCCTTTCTATTGTTGCAGGAGTAGGAGTACTTGGGTTTTCGTCATTCACATTTCCTCCAAAGGCTTCTTGAAATTCATTGAGATTTTCCTCTTCTTCTTCTTCCATTTCTATTTCTCGTTGCCTTGACTGTGATCGGGTTTGGGCCATTTTGCTTACAAGCTTTTGCTGAAGTTGAGTGAAAATGATGATGAGTTTTCGATGAAATGAGAGATTGATGATTGGTGAATTGTGTTGCATGTAGATCTCTAGCACTTTTAAGGTAGATGTAACCAAAATTCCTTCTTTGAATTGCTTGTTTGTTTTGATAAGATTTGATGTGATAAGGTGTAGAGAAATCTGAGATGTGTTACAGATTGAACTACCTAGTAATGAGAGGATTCACTCATGAACTAGTTTTAACCTGCATAGATGTGTCTCTTAGGATGAGCTTATCCTAGATGTAGAAACAATCTAAAAAGTGATGTGATGTGTTTGATTCAAGCAATATCTAAAAAGGGATCTTGGGACAAGAACCTCTTAATGTTTTGAGAGTTGGAATGAATTGATGATGAAGTGATGATGGATGAATAAGATGATGGATGAAAAAATTTTTCAACTTCAATAAAAACTTTGTGTTACAAATGGGACAAACTCTACCTCTTCCCTTTCGGGTGTTGGTGGTATTTCTCGAGCTGTGTTGTATGTGATACAGACTTTTGGGAAAAAGTTGGGATTAATCTTACCTCCTTGGTTTTTGTGATAACTCAGAGCTCTATATTGCATAAAAGCTCTGTGGTTCAATGATTCTGAATCAAATTCGTTTGTTTTTCCTTGAAGGTAGAGACGCATGTGACGCAAAAAGACTCTATGTGAGACAAAGATTTGTCTATTTATATAGAAAAATTCCCTCCTTTTGATCAAAGTGTTTGAGCTTAATGGTCTTCTTTTCAAGTTGATATTCTGATGACGCTTCTTCTTTCGCAAGATGTGAAGAATGGTCATAAAGTTTTGATACTTTTGTTGTTTACACTTTGTTTTTGATGTGTTTGGTTGGATGAATACTTTGTTTTTGGAAGTGATTTTCTGTGGATGTTTCTTTGACAAGAAAACAAAGCAAGCACATAAACACAAGAATGTAGCCTCAAAGGCACAAATGAGTATGGGTCTAGATCAACCCAATCCTTGGACTTGTATATGACCCTTCATTTAGATGTATTTTTAAGGTGTATTTCCAAAGCCTGAAGTCGGCCCAATTTGCACTTGGTCTTGACTAAAATGAACACACTTCAAACACTTTTTATCCCTAAGGTCAAATGGCTAGTTGTGATAAATTTAGCCCACATCTTGATATTTCTTCGACTTTGGTACTACATACCTTATGAATCCCGCCGTGGTAGGTAAGGATGTGATATACTAAGTCTTGCACGAGCATAACAAATAGATGATCCCTATGATGGGGGAGTCACCACTTTTATCAAGCCACAACTGACTTTTCAAAAAGCTATGTTTCTACTCAAGGAAATATGTATGGTGAGTATCTTGGGAGCAAAACCATCTATGCTCTTGCACTAAATTATATCGCAAATATCCTCAATCAATAGAACGGGTGGGCTACTACTTAAAGGTGTTTAGTCATGTTCGATGTTTTTGGACATAAGTTCATTCTGCAGTGACTCACTTAAGAGCCTTGTAACTAGTGGTGGGGCCCATTTGTCCTTTCAGCCAGTTACACTGTAGGAATAGCTATACCCAAGGCTATAGCTTTTGCTCTCACTTGATTTCTATAGTGGCTCGAAGGATTTACCGCGCGAGGTCGTCCCCAAGAGTGATGTGTCTCTTGGCAGGCCTCTCTTAAAAAGATAAAATTTTGAGTGTTACTAACACTTTTCTCTTGCACCTAGGACCACGAAAGCCAAGGGAGAGGATAGTGTGTGTTAGAAGTAGGGCCACTCGGCCGACTTTTTGCACAAGTGTGCCAAGCACGAAAAACACTTGTTCTTTTTAATCTGTCATTGCAATGTGATCTAACTATTTGGAGATGTTGCTCCAACAGTCATGGTGTTATTTTTATCCTTCAATGGCAAAATGTGTTGTAATCTAGAAATTAGAAATCCTGGTCAACTAAATTTGAAGCACATGTAAAGAAAAATCGCTTTGCAAAAATTTTAAACAAGTTGATTGTGTATTTTATGTGCACCAAAAATAGAAGTGTGGATTGTAAATTCTTTTGATGCCAAAAAAATAGAAGTGTTGATTTTAATCCCCAAATGAAGTGTGTTTCCTAACTTGCAAGAAAACAAATGTTTGTTTTGTTCAGTTTTAATGCACCAAAGACAAGTGATCCTAACTAGAAAGCAAGGAAATTTTCTTTGTTCAAGTTTTTAAAGCACCCAAAAGAAAGTTTGTGATTTTTAATGGTGAGTTTTAAACCTGCACAAACAACAACTGGTTAGTAAAATCCATGTTTGGGTCACTTTTTCGGTTACAAGGTGCTTTTTACAACGTTCTGTTACAATAGTGCTAGTCTGTGTTTGAATAAAGGCGCTATTTAACACAAACGTGCTAAAAGAAAGGGAAAGACAGAGAAGGCAAAAGTGTTGAAACAGGGTGAATAGTGCCAAAACAATGTCAAACACGCCAAAACAGTGTCAAAAGCGCTGAACTTGATACAATAGCGCTATTTTAAAAACAATAGCGCTAAAACCATAAGTTTCGATAGCGTTAGAACGAGTTCAATAGCGCCAAAGCGCAACCTGTGTGACATTTTCAACATTCAAACATGTTATTGGTTAAAAAAAAATAATCTTTTTGGTGTTTGGATTCACGTCGGGTTCACCAAATGATGCACTGCTAAATGGACAAGGTTAGCAAATGACAAACAACACAAGACACAAGAAAATCGTTAGTGTTAGTCAATCAAAAACTAATTTAAACAGGCATATCAAAAGAGATACTAAAATCATGCTAATATATCTAAAAAATGAAACAAAGATAATAAGGCATCTCCAAATGCCTCTTAGCATGCTCTTAGCTCCTTCTCCCTTGTTCCTGTCCTCTCCAAGTTCCAAAATAGTGTAGCTCTCAACAGCTTTTTGCACTATGGATGCTTATGGAGGATTGAGATTTTAGTATTATGCTCCAAATGTAAAATGAAAATCTAAAATACTAGATGCTATTGAAATGAATGATTTTAACCAAAATAACAAGATTTTAGTTTGCTATGCTAAATGCTCTCTAAAATGCCTATAGGTTAAATGCATACAAGTTTTCAGTATCTGGATTATGAAGAAATGGGCTCTATTTATAGGAAAAATGGAGCAATGGATGGTTGAGATTGAGTAATCTCAACAAGGGTCAGGATTGAATGATTTCAAATCCATGTGAGGGCTTTCAACCCAATCCCAGGATGACAAGTGTTAATGTGAGATAGGTTGAGAAGGGAGGGAATAAGCATTAAATGTTTGATATGACCTTGGGAGTTAAAGTCAAGGTTAGTTGAATGAATAAACTCTTTATTCAAAGAATAAAGCTTTTATCCAAAGGATAAACTCCTGTGCAAATGTAAAAAGGATAAATATGGTCAAAACAATAAATGTTTGGGGAGACAAGTTTGAAATAACCATAAATGGTTATGTAAGAGCCATAAATTGTCATGTAAGAGCCATTACTGGTCTTGGAAGACTTTGGGGTTTAATTTGTTGAACACACAAAGCATTAAATGTTTTTCAAAGCCTTTTGAAGTCTTTGAGAAGTGACTTCATTTTGCTTAGGAATGTGACGGTAATTAGGGGATGGATTAGGCTAATTAGGAAGGGGTTAGAAGAATCTAGAAGGGGATTAGATTTTGCAAGTGGATTTGGTGGGTGAGGAAAAATAGGATTTTATTAAAATAAAAATTCATTTATTTCAATAAATGTGTGCAAGTTGTATTTGTAGGAAAATGCAAGTGGGGGGGGGGATAATGATTTAAATAAATGTTTTTATTTAATTTATTTAAAAGAGGAATAGGGGATTTAATTAAGTAAATAGATTTTATTTATTTAATTGATTTGAATTTGATTTAATGAATTAATTAAAATAAATTGAATAATTTATTTAATTAATAGAAGAATGTTTGGGAATAAATTAATTAAATATTAATTTAATTAACTGATGGCTAGTGGATTTTTAATCAAATAAATAGCGAATATTTATTTAATTAAGCTGGACAGATTTGTGTGACTACATTTATTATTTCAAAAAATGATATTTAATCAAAATAGGGTTTTTTCATGGAGCATAATTGGATTCTTTGAGATATTGATAGAATTCATATTATCATAGAATATGAAGATAGGATTCTCATACTCAACCGTTATATCTTTCAAAGTTTGTCATCCATAAAACCTATGTGAAATAAGTTGCTATTGCAATATGTCTCCCTTTGTTATAGATAAAATTTTTGAAGCTTGTTTCTTACTCAACCAAGATATGAGATTGTTACCAAAAAAAATGCCCCTTCATTTATGCTTTTTCTGTCATCAACGTTGCCAACGCAATGGGCATCCATATATGTTGTATGGGTGAAATTTTCACATCTTAGATACCACAATCCACAATACATAGTCACTTTCAAATATTTCAATTTTTTTGGGATTTAATTTACATTATTTTCCTTCAGAGCTACCAAAAACTGTGCTATCGAACCACTCGTTGAACAAACACAAACAATCCACTAAGAGGGAGGGTGAGTGAATCAGTGGTAATTAACAAACTAACTTTCTAAAAAAACAAACATTGATAACAAAAATGCAGAGAGAATAAAACACATTCACACATAAGGAAAATGCAACACCAAATGTACGAGGAAAACCCATGGTGGGAAAAAAACTCAGTGAGAAATGTTGCTAGAGTCTACTGCTATAATCCATCCTCACAATGAAAATACTTCAGTTACAAATTTTATGGGAAACAACCCAAATGAGTACCAACCCTTGATTTGAGCAGTCACTCAGATGAATTACAATAAAGGTATTTCAATGCCAATTGGGTACCTTGTTACAAATTTGATGTTTTTAATCTCTCTTGTATTCTGCACCTCTGCCTCTACTACTCTCTCTCTATTATGCTCTTCTCTTTATATGCTTCTCCTCTTGTTTTATGCACACACATACACACACTTTCTATTTTGCACCTTCTCTCAAATATGTGTAGTCTTAGGATACACAACACTACAAAAAAACAATGAACTACCATTACACGTTTTGACTGTTTCTTTCTCTGTCACATGAATCTCCCACCATACCTGGATTAATTGCACTTCTTAGGATACACAAATATTAGTTCTTCTTCACCTGTCTGTAGATTGTAGTCCGTCAAAATTGAATGTACCTTATCCTTTTTTCTTAAATATTTGTAGTTAGATTACTATCTATAGTAACTTTACTTGTACATTTCTCTGAGTTTTTACCGAATGAAGATTACAAATGTCCTCAAAATACTAACATATTTGATCTTCCATTTTTTCAATAGTTTGGTAGCCATCAACATTAAATGCATTCTATCCTTTTATTTCCACTCTGTATGATTATATTTGATCAAGTAATCAACTACTATATTTTGTATCCTTATGCAATTTTTTTGTATCGACATTTGATGGATTCTTCAATAGTTGGTGGAGAAAAAAATAAAAATTCCCTTTGTGTAGTATATAGAAACCTCACCAAATACACAAATAGGCAACAAGTAGCCTTCATGTTGATATGTCCATAAGATGACTTGGTCAACAATCCAATCAAGATATTGTGAAGACTTCAACATATCTCCCTGGACACGTTGTGTTGGGTCACATCATCGCATCCTAACATCTGCTTACATCACCAAGATCTATGAGGTTGCACTTTATCTTCATTTCTCCCAGCTTCATGGGCCCCAACACAACACTTGGCAGCTGATCACTACATCGTGACTTGACAAATACTTACATCATCAAGCCTTGTGAACCTATGATTTCTTCATTCCTTCTATCTCCATGGGTATTGACACGGCGTGTGGTGGTCAGTTGCATCATCACAAGGTAATATTCCAAAGTTATCTTCAAGCCATGAGGTTGCAGCGTAGCAACTTGTTTGATCATTTATGGTTAGATCGCAAGGTCTCATGTCATAGTGATGGTTATCTTTGACCACTGCAATTGTGCTCTTGAAATCTTTTGTGATGGTTCATGGTTTGATGGAAACATCACATCCTCTTTTGGTGGTTAGTCTTTGATGATTGTGATCTTGCGCCTAACAATTTATGTCACTACGACTTGCCCCAAGTCGGATGGCAAAAAGCAAGTGAGGTATTGCTCACTTAAACTACATTTATTGAATTATATAAATATTCGATATGACCACAATACAACCAATGTGGGATAAATCATTTAAATCATTACACACACAACTTTTTCTATTAAGTGCTTGATCTATCTGGTCTGCCAACCTGATTACCTTCATCCTCATGTTGCAATTCTTCTTTATTCAAACCTAATTGTTGGTTGTCTGCTCAATACCTTTTCATCTTTGTGACACTCAATTTACTCAATGTTGACATCAATGGAAATCCAATGACAAACTTGGTTGTTGGTTGTTTGGTCAATACCTTTTCATCTCTGTGACACTCAATTTACTCAACATTGACATCACTGACAATCCAATTCCAACACCTACTTGCATAATATAAAGCCTTGTAGCTATTAGATATGGCAAACTTCCAATCATAGATATATACATAGTCTAATTTTCTACAGGATATTCATCATCTTTGCTTAATTTATAACTAGTAATCATAAGAATACTTATTGGATTACAATCCTCCATCTTGAACTTCTTTAACATCTCTTTAACAGACTTGGTTTGTGAAAAAAAGATCTATTTATTTGACTAAGAGATTCAGTAACCAAAAAAGAGAGATACTCATCGAGCATTGACATCACAAATTCGTTATGAATGTTAGAGGAAATATTTTCATATTCGCATATTGTCTCCTCCAAAAATAATATCATCTACATAGATGACAACAATCAACAATTCATGACTTTCATTATTGATGTGCAGTTTTCTATCCACAATTCCTCTTTTGAAACCTTATTATTGAAGATACTTGTGTAACCTTGAATACCTAGCCCTTAAGGCCTTCTTTAAGAACCTTATTTAATCTACAAACATAATCCTCATTCTATGATAAAATGAATCTTTCAGGTCATTCAATGTATACTTCTTCCATATTTCCATACAGGAAGACTAATTTTACATCCATTTGAGAGACTTTGAAGTTCTTAAAAATGACAATGGCTAATAACATTCTTATGTCTTCCATTCGAGCAAAAATAACAAATGTTTCTTCAAAATCAACTTCGTCGACTTGAACTTATCCCTTGCATAGCAATCTTGCCTTATTCCTTACAACTTTGCCATCCTCATTTAGTTTCTTTTTGAAAATCCACTTAGTGTCAGTCACATTTTTTTTCTTACATCTTAGGTAAAGTTCGAAAGTTTCATTTTTTTTCAATTTGATCCAATTCCTCTTCTATAGCCTTGACCTAATGTTTGTCTTCACTTTCTTCTAAAAGGTTCTTTTGTTCAACTTTGGAAAGGAAACACTATTTTTCGTGTTTAGTTGTAGTAGCAAGTCTTCTTCTCATCTGAATTTATACGACTTTACGTTGGTGGAGTGTAACAACAAAATAAGACCACAAAAGGTGGAATTTCTCCTACAAGCTATATCCCTATGTGGATGCTTCCCTAAGTGTCTCAAATCCAAACTATGAAGAGATGCATTATGCTAAGTTAACTTAAGTAAAGTTTAATAATATCCATAATGAATATTTATTTACACCAACACCCCACCTTAAGTGTAACTTAGGATAATGCATCTCTTCATAGTTTGGATTTGAGACACGTAGGGAAGTGTGCACATAGGGATATAGCTTGTAGGAGAAATTCCACCTTTTGTGGTCTTATTTTGTTGTTACACTCCACATTCTGTGGGTCATCCGCCTCTTGTGGAATATTATATTATTTCTCCTACCTACCCCTAGTATTTATTACCTACCCTTATTTCTCATTGAGCCACATGTCATGATTGTGTGCTCGTACATCCATATGGCCTTGCCTATATAAGCAAGCCTATATTCATTGTATTGGTTAATCCAGTTGATCATTTACATATTGATGATAATATAGTTTGTTCTTGTCATTCTTTTGTCTCTTTTTTATACTTTTCATTGTGCCCTTGATCTTGGCAAAATCTCACATGGTATCGGAGCCATTGGGGTTTTATTGATTGGTTTTTGGAGACATCTTGGAAGGCTTCTATTTTCAGATATGAGGAATTGTGTTTTGTGGAGGCATCTTAGAGTGTTTTCAACCTCACTATTGCGTCTAGGAGGCTGTTTCCATAAAAATTGAGTATAAACTTGACCTATTTTGGCAAAAATCGAATTTTGGGTGTTGGAGGAATTTTTTGCCGAATTCGGGCAGTACGGTACAAAATTTTCAGATCTCAATTTTTTTTTTCTAGTTTGAAAAGGAATTTTTTCTGAAAAAAAAAAAGAAAAAAAACCATTTTTTTTGGGGTCCATAGACCCCCCTACCCCTTGTCCCGTTGTACTTTCTACAGTGTGAAGTGTCGTATAGGTCCACCGCTCAGCCGACCCCACTCGCAGCTCTGACCCCGACCACGACCTCTGGCTGCTGTGCCATTTGTCTCCAACAAACTCACCAGCTCGGGCAGCCCTACGACCATTGCTTCAACAAATGTCGTCGGCCTTTTGGCATGACCCCCACTCCGGCAACTATCAGCCGACTTCAGGCCACCACTAGTAGACCTCCGGCGACCGCCGACAAAGCCCACCTCTACTTGCCACATAGACAACTGCCTGCCACCTTTGCCTGACACCTCAGCAGATCAACCCAGTCAGTGCCACCTCACTTTTTCTGCACAGTCAACATTTTCTACCCAGTAAGCATTTTTTGGAAAAAAATTTAGATCCCTCTCCGTTGAGCAGTTTGGATTTTTGGGTCAACTTTGCAGGCCCATAATTTTCTCAATTTTGCTCCTTTTTGGGTGCACTTTTTTTGATTTGGGCTAATTTTTCGTGCTCTTCACAATGGTGTGGTTATTTTCTGATTCTAGTGCACAAATTTTTCAGAATTTTTGGATTCTCTTAGCTGTACCTGTCCAATCCTCAATTTTGCAACTTCAAAGGCTTCATTTGAGCTCATATGACCTCCTTTTCAGGTGCCATTTTTTTTAAAGTGCATTTTTTCGTCTACTTTCATAATCTATGATCAGATTTTTAAGATTTTGAGTGGAAATTGTACTTTCAGATATTGGTCTTATTTGGCCTATTTGGTACTTGTAAATTGCTTGGATCTTAGTTTAGATATATTGCATTATTAGTTTGAGTCTCTTTTGGCCTTATTGAGGTAGTTGTAAAGTTGAAATCAAAAGTCCACTTTGCCATTTTTTGCAAGTGGCCCATTGTACACGCACTAAGTATAAAGTGCCAAATCATCATTTTAGGGGGGGGTTCTTTGATTGAGTGAATTTGGGGGGGTGTCTTGAGTGATTGTGCCTCTCTTTCCTTGTGCTCTTTCATTTTTATTGCAATGAGTTCTTATAAATTTCCACCTTTAACTCCACATAATTATGCATCATGGAAAATCAAAGTATGGAGCAAATTAATGGAAAAAAGGTCTCATGCATTACATAGATGGAACTATAGCAACACCACTTGATCCTAAGGCTGATCCTAATGCTCAGTTAGAATGACTCACTAAGAATTGCATGGCTCTTGGAACTTTGCGTAAGTATGTATCCGATGACCTCATTTTTCGCATTGAGAAGTGTACAACAATCAAAGAGGCTTGGGATATGTTTTAGAAATTGTATGATCAAGTTGATGAAATTAGAGGTTACAAGATTGACATTGAGCTCACCAACTTGGATCCCAAGAGTTTTGATACAATCCAAGATTATGCCACCAAAGAAAATGAGCTAAGAGCAAAGCTTAAGGATTGTGGAATTGACAAAAAGGATGCTCAGTTGATATTCAACTTGTTGGACAAACTTGCACTAGAATATGCAACATTTGTGTCTAGCTTCCAAACTCAACATTTAACAGTGGGGAGTTCCTACATTATGCCTTCATTTGATGCTTTCATAGAAATGTTCATATTGGAACAATCTAAGTTGTTGAACATGAGGCTTCTCAAGTCTTCAAAGTCCAAGGCTTTGGTGGCTAATCAAGGGAATCAAGGAGGTCAAGGCAAAGATTCCAACAATAAGAAGAAGCAATCTAAGTCAAAACAACAATAGGAAAAAGGGCAATCATTCTCTCCATCACAAGGCGATTTTTCATCCTCTTCCAAGAAGGGGACTCCACCTAAGAAGGATAAACCAACTTGTTCTTATTGCAAGAAGTATGGTCATGATAAGTATCGATGCCACACCAAGCAAGTTGATGAGTTGAAAAATATTCTTAAGAAAAACAACATCAACTTGCCATCCACCTACACAAATAAGGATTCATCTGCTTCCTCTTCCTCACAGTCTAAGGGAAAGGGGAAAGCTTTTGCGTCTATAATAGGTTCTTCACAACAGTGGATACTTGACTCGGGTGCCTCTTATCACATGGATTCTACAAATGAGCAGTTTTCTTCATTGGAGCCAGCTAAGGTACCTCATATTTACATAGGTGATGATACACAAGTAGAGGTTGAAGGGAAAGGTTCAGTTGACATGGATGATGGAACATTTGAGAATGTTCTTTATGTTCCTAACTTGTCTACCAACCTTCTCTCTATCTACCAAATCACTCACTATGGGAATGGGAAAAAGGTTGAGTTTACACCTGATTCATTTGTGGTAAAGGAACTTGATGATGATGCCTTGGTACTAGTGGGACAAGTCAATGACAACTCCAGGCTTCATTCATTCTCCCACTTTGTGCCAATTTATCCTTCTAGGGCCTTGCTTACTCATTCAAATTCAGAAAGTAAGCTATGGCATGAATGGTTTGGTCACCTCAACTACCGCTATCTTCAACAGCTCAGCACTAAAGAAATGGTCACAGGTCTACCTCAAATCAATTTTTCAGAGGGTGTATGTTCAGGTTGTTCCATGGGCAAGCATCTCAAGGAGAAGTTTGATAAGGGGAAAGCTTAGAGAGCTTTGGAAGTTCTTCAACTTGTTCACAACAATGTAGCAGGTCCATTTCCAGCACCTTCATTTAGTAAGGCCCGCTATGTCCTCACCTTCATTGATGACTACTCCCGCTTCACTTGGGTCTACTTTCTCATTCATAAGAGTGAAGTATTTGACAGATTGCAGGACTTCAAGACTCGTGTGGAGAAGCAATCTGAGAAAGTGGTCAATATTCTTTGTACATATAATGGAAGGGAATATGTGAACAAGAGACTTGAGGATTTTTGTACATTTAAGGGGATTGATCTTCAAAATTCTGTTGCATACACTCCACAACAGAACATAGTTGTAGAGCGCAAGAATAGAACTCTCAAAGAAATGGCTAGTTGTATGATACATGCATGTTCTCTTGATCCCGCCTTTTGGGCAAAGGCTATCAGTTGTGCCACACACATCCAAAATCGGGTTCCTCACAAAGCTTTGCAAGGTATTACTCCTTTTGAAGCTTGAGCTGGTAGCAAACCGATTGTGAGACATTTCAAAGTCTTTGGATGTCCAGCATGGGCTCGCATACCTCTTCAGAAATGCAAGGCATTGGAACCTCAGAGTCGGCCTTGCATTTTTGTTGGATATCTTGAGGGTGTTAAGGCATATAGATTGATGGATCCTGAGACACATGAGATGTTTATTGAGAGGAGTGTTCACTTTGAGGAAAACTCTCCTAGATTAGCCTCTATACCTCCACCTTCCTCCATTGTGGATAGTGATGCTAGTGATTCAGATGATGAGACTCCTTCAACTCCAACTCACAGGGTTACACCTCTGTAGGGTCCACTTGCAGTTGAGGAGCCTTGTTCTCCACCTCCACCTAGACCTCGTTGGGCTCGACAAACACTTGAGTCAATGGGTTCTCTTGTTGGGGATCTTTTAGATACACTAAGGACTCGATCATAGAATCGTGATCTTCCACATGCATTCATTGCTACCACTTCTGATCCACAAACATTTTGGGAAGCATCAGGGGTTCCTGAGTGGGACCAAGATATGGAGGAAGAGTATAGTTCCTTGATGAGGAACAACACATTGGATTTAGTCCATCTCCTTAAGGGGAGAAAGATGGTTTGATGTAAGTGGATCTATCGAACCAAGTTTACAGCGGATGGTAGTGTGGATAAGTATAAGGCTCAGTTTGTTGTGAAAGGTCTCTCTCAGGTTTTAGGTGTTGACTATACTGAGACCTTTGCACCTGTAGCCAAGATGAACTCCATTCGCTTGACACTTTCGATTGCTGTAGCTCATGGTTGGGCTGTACATCAGATGGATGTGAAGAGTTCTTTTCTTCATGGGGATCTTTATGAGGAGATTTATATGGAGCAGCCACAGGGTTTCATCCAGGATACTTCCTTGGTTTGTAGACTAAGGAAATCTCTCTATGGCCTCAAGCAGGCCCCTAGGGATTGGTAGGCCAAGATGGATTCCTTTCTTCTTTAAGCAGGGTTCACCTAGTGTCATTCTGATCCAAATGTCTACATTTCGCGACAGGATGACTCTCATTTGATACTTGTGCTCTATGTTGATGATTTGATCATTACAAGGAGCACTGCATCCATCATTAGCAGGGTCAAATCTGCTTTGCATGATAGATTTGCTATGATTGACTTGGGTCTTTTGCACTACTTTCTCAGGATAGAGATTTCACAGTCACCTTCCAGGATTACACTATCGTAGCCCAAGTATGCTCTTGATCTACTTGCATGCTTTCATATGACTGATTGTAAGCCTACACTGACTCCCTTTCTTTCAGGATTCAAGCTTGAGGCTCAGTGTTCTTCTCCACCAGTTGATGCCACAATGTATCGTTAACTTGTGGGTAGTCTCATCTACTTGACTCATACACGCCCTGATATTTCATTTGCGGTTGGCATGGTTTCCCACTTTATGTAGGAACCACATGAGCTTCATTGGAAAGCCACCAAACACATCCATCATTACATCCAGGGTACACATCACTATGGGATTCACTATGCAGCAGGCACATGACTTCGCTTGGTTTGTTACACAGACTCCGATTGGGCTGGCTATCTTGATGATCGTAAGTCTACTTCAGGTTATAGTTTCCACCTTGGTTCGGGCCCCATTTATTGGCAGAGCAAGAAGCAACATGCTATTTCTCTCTCTTTGATTGAGGCTGAGTATCGAGGAGCTATTAATGCAGTGACTGAGACCATTTGGCTTTGGCAAATTCTCATAGAGTTTGGGTTCACCACTCCACGATGACATTTCTACATTGCGACAATCAGAGTGCTATTGCAATCTTGAAGAACCCGGTTTAGCACTAGCGGACCAAACACATCGAGATTCATATGCACTATATTCGAGAGCTGATTTGAGAGTAGGTCATTGATTTGCAGTATTATCCTACAACGGAGTAGGTTGCAGACATATTCACCAAACCTTTCACCGAGAGTAAGTTCCAACAGTTGCGAGCTCTCTTGGGGGTGCGGGATGTCTCATTAGGGGGGGTCAGTTGACTTCTCCTTCCTCTCTTATGGGGGGGACTTTTTCCTCTTTGAGGTTTTATCCTCCTTTTTTGAGAGTCTTTTGTACATTCATCTCTCTTTTGTGGGGGAGTTTTTTCCCACTAGGTTTTATCCCTTTCTTTGTTTGTGAGAGATTGCATTGCATAGTTTTGCTTGCATTTGCATATTGTACATGGGTACCTATCATGGCCTAGTAGCCAGGACCCATCTTGCATTGTTGACTTGAGTCTTCATTCCTCTAAGTTGCACTTAAGGGGGGGTGTTGGTGTAAATAAATATTCATTATAGATATTATTACACTTTACTTAAGTTAACTTAGGATAATGCATCTCTTCGTAGTTTGGATTTGAGACACTTAGGGAAGTGTGCACATAGGGATATAGCTTGTAGGAGAAATTCCACCTTTTGTGGTCTTATTTTGTTGTTACACTCCACATTCGGTGGTTCATCCACCTCTTGTGAAATATTATATTATTTCTCCTACCTACCCCTAGTATTTCTTACCTACCCTTGTTTCTCATTGAGCCACATGTCATGATTGTGTGCTTGTACATCCATATGGCCTTGCCTATATAAGAAGACCTATATTCATTGTATTGGTTAATCCAGTTGATCATTTCCATATTGATGAGAATACAGTTTGTTCTTGTCATTCTTCTGTCTCTCTTTTATACTTTTCATTATGCCCTTGATCTTGGCAAAATCTCACACTTTATCTCCAATTTAATCAAATCTTCATGATGATTGTTTTGAGCAAATATAGATGGTTCCTTCAGTGGTGTCCTCAGATTCCCCCACTCAACTTATCCAATTTTAGTTTCTTCTTCTTTACAACTTTTTTTATTTTTATAATCAATTTGTTGGATTGTTTCCTTTTGATGTCTTTCTTCATCAACTTTTACATTTCAGTGTTAACAACTTTGCTTATACTTTTGTTGTAGCATTTGTAATATTTAATCATTGTGGAATATCCAAACAAGATATCTTCATTGCTTCTAGAATTGAATTTTGCCAAATCTTCCTCCTCTCATCTTATATAGAATTTTCTTTCAAAAACCTTGAAATACTTTATTGATTTAGGCCTTCCCTTCCAAAGTTCATATGGAGTCTTGTTGTTGTTCACCCTCATTTGTGTTCTATTAGAAATATAGGAAACTTTATGAATTGCTTCTTTCCACAAAGTATCAAATATCTTGGATTCATTTAGCATAGCTCTTGCCATTTATTTGGTTATTCTATTCTTCCTCTCAACTACTCCATTTTGTGATGGAGTTCTTGTAGCTGAATATTGTCTCTTTACCCCATGTCATTAACAATATTATTCAAATTCATTTGAGACAAATTCTCCTCATCTATCAGATCTTCGACCCTATTTCATTTTATACTAAGTCTTTGAATGATTTAAACTTTTCAATTTTTTTGGATTTTTCAAGGAACACTATCCAAGTCATCTTGGAATAATCATTAATCAACAACATAAACTAACTCTCACCTTGCAATCTTTTTATTATTGTTAGCCCACATAAATCACGTTGAATAAGTTCCAAATGATTTGATGTAGAATACTACCTATATTTGAAGTTTCTCCTTGTTTTTTTGCCATACTAACACTTCTTGCAAATTATATTCAAAGATTTTTCATCTTCAACATTTCTCTTATGACTTGCGTTTTGTCGATCTTCACAATGTTATCAAAGCTAAAGTGTCCCATACTTCTATGCCACCATCTTTTGCCCAATATAGTATTTTTTACTTTTGACTTCATTAATAATGTAGATATTTGCATATGTTAGCATCTGCTATCAATATTCCTTTTTATGTGGTTTTACATCCCTCTAGAGTGAAAAATGAAGGTGTGCCCTTGGTCACACATCTAACTCACACAGTTTAGGATGATATGCTTGAATTCTTCAACATATAAGAAATCCTTACTTTTAGTTCTTCCATTATCTAATCTAAGTGTGCATTTACCTTTTATGCTTGCCATAACATTGTCCCCAATTTTCATTGTTCCTTCATTCACTTTATTTAGAGAAAAAAATTCTCTTTTGCCACTAGTCACGTGGGTTGAGAAACCATTGTCAGCATACAATTGGTCTTTCTCATCTTGAGCATGTAGTGCAAGTTGTAAAAGCATGGATATTTCATTCATTTCTTGCTCCTCCTTTTTCCAAACCTTGTTCGATTCATCCTTTCTTATGTTGCGAACATCCTCCTTATTCTATCTCGGAGGCTCAACAAAGGTACTTCTGCAAAGCTTTGCTACGTGCCCAAAATTATTACACTTATAGAATATGAAATTATAATCCATAAGAGGGTAAAATGAATTATAGTTCATCTTTGTGAATTCAAAATCACTCCTTGTGCTAACTTTACAATTTACTGACTTATGCCAAAATTGATTACATGAAGAGCAATAACCATGGAAAGAATATTAAAACCTATTTGTGTGTGGTGGCTTTCTTTGAGAGAATGACCATTTTTAGTTTTCCTTATTTACATTTAGAGGTGGTGCATTTTTATGTTGCACTTTGTACTCCTTGTTCTCTTCCATTTTCAAACTCTGAGCATAGCTCCTTGGATTTGCTTCATCCATTTTCATTGGTAGATCCACAACGTTAGAACTTGCAACATCCTTTGTCTTCTTTTGTTTTTCATCAAACCCAAGACTATTTTTGATAAATGGTTATATTAATGCATTGATATGATCATCCAACATTTTGGTACTTTATTAAATTTCATACTTCAAATTAGTTATTCTTTTGTCTTCTCTAATTCCTTAAGGAAAGATTTCAAGTTATAGCTTCTCACAATTTGATTCCCTTACTTTTAGTTAATCTATTAAGACATCTTGAATCTATTTAGCCTCCTCAATTTGTGTCTTTATATTCACAATCATATTCTCTTATTCCTCAAGTAGCTCCACCTTCGATTCATTATCTTCTTGAATTTGAAACACTATCTTTGAATTCTCCTTCTTGAGTGTTTCAATTTTATCTATGGCAACAATTAGTTATTTCTCTTGGTTTGTTATGGTTGCCTCTCCTTCGACTTCCTTTTCTTTTGTTTCTTTATTTTTTCCTTTTAGTGCATCTTCTTTTGTCTCTATGACCATAAACAAAATTTCTTCTCTATCACTTTCAGAGAAGCTTTTATAACTTTCCTTGTATGAACTATTGCTTTCTTGAACATATTGGTTCTTCATATATCTTGAGGAGTTATTTTTCTCATGCTTCCCTCAAGTGTGCATTTTATTGTCATATTGAAGCTTCTTTCCTTTTTCCTTGTTGTATTGTCCTTCTTTTCTACTATCATTTCCAGCATGTGGACATTTGGCAAGAAAATGACACATATTGTTACAATTAAAACATTTGAGAGTATACTTACCCTTGCACTTGATTAATCCTTTCTTGAACTTCTTTACAAGGTTAGCTTCTTACTCATCAATTGACTTTTCACTCAACACAGGTCCTTTATTCTTCATCCTTATTGATGCTTTGAAGGCTACTTCTCATTTTATATTGTTTCTTTCTTAGTTCTCATTTTGTAAGCGGTGAGGATGCTATGCAACTTTTCCATCTTCAAAGTGTCTAGATTATTCATTTATTCAATAGAATTTTTTTTTGTATCAAATATCGGGGGTAGAGATACTAGAACCTTGTACATAATGACCTCATCCTCAAATCTTTTCTTGAATACCACAAATGGTATTGACAATTTCATCCATGCAGAGAAAATAGGCAACAACATTCTCTTCATGCTTCATCTTCAAACTTTCAAATTGTCTTGTGTGAGTTTTGAGCTTTTCCTTTTTCACTTTGTTGTCTCCTTCATACGCCCTTTGAAGCTTATCCCACATCTCTTTTGCTGATTTGCAATGCATGAATTTGACAATTTTTAATCAAGTTAGACCACTTAGAATTGCCTTCATATCTTTAACATTCTTATCACTTGCCCTCTTTTTGGATTGATCCATTGGTGGAGTACATGGTGCCACATAGCTATCCACAATAGGTTGCCATATACCAAATCCATGGGCCATAAAATAAGTGTACATCCTTACACTCTAAAATGCATAGTTATTATTGTTGAACAAATTGAGCTCTGTTTGAGGAGAACCCTCCTTGGCTTGTGATTTTTGTTCTTAAGATATTACCCTCAATTGGTTAGGTTTTTATAAAGGAAACCACTTTTATACTAATTGAAGAAACATGCACACTTATACTAAGAGGGGGATGAATCATTGTAATACAACTTTTCACTTATTAAAATTTTAGCAATCACTAAGCAATACAATTGTATACACATAAAAATGGCTATGAGTGATTAAACAAATATTTAATAATTATTCTTCTATTAAATAGTTAATTTGAAAAGATTAATTTATTTAATTCATTTCATGTCCTTCTATTAATTAATTTAATTGAAATATTTTAGAAATTAATTTATTTATCCTTTTCTCCTAATCAATTAATTAAATATCTAATATTTAATTATTCCTCCATACAATTAAATATCTAATATTTAATTATTATTCCTCTATCCTATAGTCTCAAGTATTAAATAATTTCTAAATTATTTAATCCCTTTTCCAACTCATCCTTCAATCTCCACTTCATCTTTCCTTTGCCAACTCATCCACCATGTGGCTAAATTAATTCAACAAAATTAAAATAAATAAATAATTTATTAGCCACTTATCTTCAACTTCCAAATTTAATGAAATATTGTGTACATACACATATTTCTTAACCTTCTTCTATATTCTCTCCAACATCCCTACATCTTAGGAAGGACTTGAGTCCACTTGTCCTCTTATACCTAAATCTTCTCCAACCATCCCTAGATTTCCTCAGTCAACAACCAAGTCAAGGTGAGATGAGTGGCACTTGTCTTCTCCTTCCCCCTTTCTCTCAACCTTCACCTTTTCTCTCAACCATCCAAATCTATAGATTTGATCATGACCGTTGATCTAGGCAACATCATCTTATCCTCTCAAAGTCTATATAAATGAGAGTTTGAGTTGAGAAAGAGTTAGTCTTCAAGTGAGTTTTCAAGTTAACCATTTGTGAAAACTTATGCATTTGTGAGTTTTAAATCTTGAAGCAAATAGCAAATAGCATTTAGAAATTTAGCATAATCATTTAGCATTTCATATCATAGTATTAGTTAACTATCAGTTATCAGTGCATTCTTCATATGCCATCTTGGAAGCTATCAGTGCTTGTTTGAGAGCACATCATCTGCAACCAGGAACAGTGGAGTTAGGACACAATGAGACTTAAATCATGAAGGTAATAATAGTGTTTTTATTTTAATATTCATTTCATGTAGTTTTATTGGTTGAGTTTGGATTTCCTGTAGCATTTCCTTTATATTTTGTGAAACTAACATGTTGCAAGTAGTATTCTGATGATGAAATTCAAGTCGACACATTTTGGCGCCCACCGTGGGGCTGGGGCCTCACATATATCTTTCTAGTATCCTGTCTAGTTCTCGCAAAAATAAATTTAACGTATTTATAATTCATATTTATGCCTGTGTGAGTTCTGACAGTGCTTTTATTTAATAGGTTAGTGCTTTTTCCGTTCAGGTTAGCGCATTTGTCATTTAGGTTAGCTCTTTTATATGTCATTTTGGTTAGCGCTTTTGTCAATGATTTATCGATTCTTAGTCCTCACAACAACGCTTTTGTATGTTAGGTTAGCGCTTTTGTTCTTTAGGTTGGCGCTTTTGAGGTGAAAGGCAATGCATTTGTTAGGATAGTGCTTTCATTTGCAATTGACAAAAGTTTCCTGCAGGTCCGAATGTCCAAGAACTGAAATTTTCAAACTACTGACATGTCTATGTGCAGGATTGTTTTTAAGCAAATTTCATGCATTTCCTTACCTAGTTAATTAAGAGTTTTATTTTGGAAAGTAACACATCATATCTTTCTCATTTATCTTAAGTAAGGGGATAAAATGACAACATGCAACTTGCATTTTGAGTGACTTCTTTAAAGTAGTTGCACATAGATTTTAGAAGGCTAAAATAAACTTGTGTTTTTCGTGCTTGATGAAGTGGTAGGTAAGTATGTTCTCACCCTCGTATGGTGATCAGAAAGCTAGACCTACTTTCTTTTATGTGTAACCTTTAGAGGGCCTACCTTCCCAAGCTTCCTTGAGGGGGCCAGTGAGAGGGGAATGACCCAAAGTGGAAACAGGCTAATACCGAGTCCTTCCAATCCACTCTAAATAAATCATGTTTGTGACAAAATTCACAAGCAACATGTGCTGATAAGTTCATACCGACACTATGTTTCCCCATAAACCCTATGGAGCGTAACCTCTATAGGCTGGGAACCTTCTGTATTTATAGAGCTGAAAGTGCCACATGTATGGCCACATTTAGGGAAGCCTTTACTAAAAACCACTTGTACTAGTTACCAAAATCCTTCTAATTTTTGGCACAGGAGGTCGGACCTTTGAAGCGCCTCACACACATACGGTTCTTAGTAGAGATATAAAGTTTGCCATGGGGAGTTTTCATGGAAATTGGTTCTTGGCTTCCAAGGAGAAGTGAGTGCTAAGGGTGGAGCTAGTGGGGTCAAGCATCTAAATATCCACTTTGAATAGCGTAGCCTCAGGGGAAACCCCCTGTGAGATTCAACAATTATTGTCTCATCCCGCCATAAGATTTATACTTTCTTATGCATTTTGTTTTTCAAACATTGTGTCTTCTATGTCCATGACATGCTCAAAATGTAAAAAATTCAAGAAAATCATCATCTAAAAATGAGCAAAAAAATCCAAGAACTTGTTGAAAGATTTGAAAAGAATCCTTGAAACATAGTCAGAATAGCACTTTCAAGCAACAAAATAGTGCTTTTATCCCATAAGTTAACACTTTTTACCACAAAAGTTAGCACAAAGGCTTTTTCACATCTGAAACAAAGCATATCAAACAAAAATTTCAAAGTCAGTATCAAAACATTTCTTGAGTAGTTTTGTCTTTAAACTATCACGCATTTTCAAACTAGTTTGATAACTTGGTCACCAATCCAAGAGGAAATTTCCAAAAGGTTTCCTTCCATAAGCATAAAATATTCAACAAGCTATTGATTCAAACATCTTAAGTGCAGAAATCAACATCATTGTCAGTTTCTCATCAGGATATATCAAATCCTCTATCATGAAACTTGATCAATCCACCTTGTGTTCATTATCTTGGATATATCTTTCCTATTTTGAACCTAGGTTATATCAAAATCAGAATTGCACCCACATTGGAATTCAAAGAAAACTTGTAAACTATCATATGCTTATATGACTTTTAAGTATCGCCTTAAGAAAAGAAAACCTAGTTATAAAGATACTCAAAAAATGATAAGATTCTTGTATATCAATCGCAAGATCTTATTAAAACATAGGACATTCCTACATCATTTTCGTCACTATTTACGTGGCTGCGGGACATAATTTGATGGAGAAATTTTGCAAGGACGTGCTTTTCAACAAAGAGGCACTTTATCACAATAAACAAACAATAGTGGTAAAATCAACAAAGCATACCTTCCTAAACCAATAAATACCTATTGAGTTGTCTTTTGAAAACTTTAAAAAATTTGAAACAATCACATGCTAGTTTGGACTAGAGCTCAATACGAACAACTCAGAAAACAACAAAAACGAATGGAAGAAGAAGATAATTCAACATTCCACACTTTCGGGTATACGACTGTTAATGAGGAAGCGATCAATAACACCATTAGATACCTTGAGCAAGATTTCAAATTTGATATACTAATGGAAAAATTATTAGCAAATCAAAAAGAAAAATATCATTTGATGTTGGCAAAATTAGGAGCTAAATTGCCACAAGACTTTAACATAGAATCCTTGAAACAAGATGCAGAGACAAGTAATATTCAAAACACAAATGACCCTAATAACGAAGATATGAACAAATAAAGTCACGAAGAGACAAGAAAAGAGCATGATGACACAAGAAGAGAGCATAGTGATAGAAGAACTTACAAAGAGACAAGGAGAAACTGCATGGATAATCCGTTGTTAAATCTCACTCAGCTAATGCAAACTCTACAACAATAGATACAAGACATGCAGAATGGAACAAGCTCCAAGAAGTATTCACTGGAAGATATCTGCCCATATCCTTTTGATAAAAGTTTGAATGTGATACCATTTCCACAATATTGCGAGATCCCTAAATATGACAAATACGATAGAAAATATGATGCTCAAGATCACATTAGGGAGTTTTGTACTATGAGTATGGAATTTGCACACAACGAAACTTACCTGATGCATTTTTTTCCTAGGAGTTTAAATGGATAATCAATGGAATGGTTTTCAAGATTACCATCTGGAATCAAATCTTTTAAAGAACTCGTGAAAATATTTATTTCACAATACTCCTACAATGTAAGGAATGAGATAACAATGCTAGATTTATGCAATGTTAAACAAAATAATGGTCAATCTTTTATGATCTTCTTGCAGCGATGGAAACAAATGTTTAATAGGTATCCAAGAGATGTACCTGATCAAGAAAAGATGGACATATTCATTGATAATCTTATTATTGAAATGAGTTATCAACTAAAAATGCAATGTCCTCCCTCTTTCAACAAAATGATTAAGAATGGTCTAAAAATAGAAGATGCGATGGTAAAGAAAGGAGAGCTAAAAATTTACAATAATTCTTACAAAAACAACAACACCAATCACAACAACAACAAACCCAAGTTCTGGTCAAAGAATAGGAATGCCATCAATGGAGGAAATGACGACAATAATGCTACGAAACAACAAACAATATTTAATCTATCGAGTCAGATCCCAAACAATAACAATCAAGAAAGCAATAAATCCAATTCTTTCTTCTCCAATCCTTGCAGGAAATTCACAAATATTGGAGAACCCTTGGAATCAGCTTTGAAAACTCTTCTTGCGAGTAAACTGATTATTTTACTAGAAGCAAGAAGTTATGAACCACAAGTCAAACCAAATTGGTGGAATGACAATCATTTTTGCAATTACCATCAGAATAAAGGACACCAAACTAATGCTTGTCAGAGATTGAAACACTTTATCCAAGATTTAATCGATAATGGAACGATCACAATGGATAGTCATAAGACAAATGAATCACACCTAGCCTTCAAAACTCCACTTCCAAACTATAAAAAAGTTGAACAATCCAAATTAAAAGATGACAAAGGAAAAGCCAAAGTAAACTACACTTATACACATGATGATGTGGTAAATGTCATCATCGTTAAGGATAATACACCTTCAGAACCAATCAATGTCATTACGAGAAGCAAAGTGAAGGTCACATTTCCAGGTATAACAAATGAATCAACCTCCACTTCATGACAATATAACTTAGTGGCAAAATTGCAAAGAATACTAGCTCAAATATCAATTTTGGAACTTCTCAAAGTTTCAACGATGCATAAGGAAATTTTGGAAAAAGCTCTAATGGAAACAACAGTTTCAAAAGACTTGGATATAGATCAGTTCCAAAACATGGTGGGACACCTTATAGCCCCTCATTGCTTATAATTTTTTTAAAATGATGATGCATCCTTGTAACATCCTCACAATGCTCCCTTACATTTTTAAGTCACCATTAATAAAACTCATGTCAAATGCGTAGTCATAGATGGTGGAGATGGCTTAAACATTTGTGCATTAAGCTTAATAAAGGCTTTGGGATATTCAGAAAATGTAGTAGATCCAAAGAAGAAAATAACCATTAAAGCTTATGATGAAGAGGAGCGTTCTTCTAAAGGAACTGTGGTGTTACCGATCAAAATAGGACCTATGGAAAGGAATACATTATGTCAGGTTCTAGATTTGAATCTCTTTTATACCATTCTTTTGGGAAGGCCATGGATTCACAAAATGCAAGTACTTCCTTCTACATATCACCAATGTGTAAAGTTTCCTCATGAGGGACAAGAGGTCATTATAATTGCACACTCAAGCCAATATTGCAACAATCTAAAGCCAACACATGATACAAGAGTTCCACATAACAGAGAATCAATATATCCTACCAAAGAAATTCAAGAAAAGTTATGGGAAACCTTTGAGAAAAGCTCAAATTAAATGATGAAGGAATGGGAAAATATTCTTTGCATAATTTTCCACTTTCACCTAAATCATATGGAAAGCCTACAAATATCCAACAACGGATCTCAGAAAAATCAAAAGAAATGTTTAATGGAGCATTTGTTAGAGCTGGAACACTTGCAAAAGAAACTGAAGACAAGGACATTCTTGGTTGGTTGTACAAAGATGAAAATGAAACTATAGCAATAGCTGCAGAAGTCAATATTCCCATAGAACAATATGGCAATGGTTAAAAGATCATGCAAAAAATGGGATATGAAGGAAAATGACCAATTGGTAAGTGACATCAAGTTATTTCAGAACCTATTTGTCCTCACTCGCAATCTAAAGAAGATAAATCAGGACTTGGATATTCAAAACCAAATCAAAAGCACCATAATTATCCATAGCCAAAGTGGAGAAATAAATCAATCTCTAAAGAAGAACAATGGCAAGAAAAGCTACATCAAGCAGCATAAATAGTAGCCAATAAGTAGAAACAAGAAGAACATGAGAAACAAGAAGAAGAGCTTGCAATAAAAAGAGAAGAAGAATCTTGTAAACAAGCTCAAAGAATACGAGCAAATGCAAAATCTGAACAAGATATTCTAGAAGTGGTAAAAGCAAAGATGACAAAATTAGAGAACTATTTGCACCATGCAACATTCCTGTATGGTACAGTGGTGTAATCCTAGACAATGGTTCAGAGACAGATTCAAATGAATATGAATGGGGTCCAGATGTCTCATCTAGTATATCAAATGAAGAAAAAAATGAAGAGCAAGAAGCTATCACAAATGAAGACTTGTCTTTTACAAAACAAAAGATAGAGTTAGAAAGAAGACAAGAAGAACTCAAAATCAAGAGAAAAGAGACATATACAAGACAACAAAAGAGAGAGAATGAAAATGGCCAAGAAGTAATGCCACAAGAAGCACAAACAGATATGGATCAAGTGTCAAGAAATATTAGATTTCTATCAAATGAGGAGCAAGATGTACCAAGGTATGGTAGAACCATAGAAGAACTAAGAGATAGTCAAGTAGGATTTACTATTAGTCCAGAAGAAGCTAAGTTCGAGAGAAGACAAAAGCTAGCAAAATAATCTTCTATATCATGTGCACAAGTATGTCAACTTCAAAATACAAATCAATCTATTGAAATTAATCAAGAAGGAACTTGCAGTACTAAAGATGCATGTGTTGATATAATCCATTCGTTTAAGGGACAAACGTCAGATGAAGAGTCACTTGAGTGTGAACTACAAAATACCAATACTGATTTTGTTAGAACTGATTGGAGAATAGTTGGGAGAGACTATCCTCAAGATCATTCTATCTATGACATTACCTACTCTACACCAAATTATGACTATTATGTCATGAACCTTGAAGCACCTAACAATGACGATGACTATGACTTACCCCTTCTTCATCCAAAACTAATTGATTGGGATAACCTAGAAAACCCTGAATTGGATGTCTTTTCCAATGACCATGACTTAGCTGTGTATCTTAATGCTGTCAAACCCATAACACCTAAGATATCTTCCATCATGGAATCAAGTAATGTTTCTTGCAGTTAGGAGAATCCCAAACTTTCCAGTCGCAAAATTGAAATAAAACAAGGAAAGGGACCTAGTGTTGAAAACCATTTCATGGCAACACTAGATCAATCAAAAGGAAAAATAAAGGATGTATCTAACGGTGAAAACCTCTTTGAGGCACCCTAAGATGGAAAGTTTGACATCCTCCCTGCATATTTTTAGGAGAGATCTGCTATTCTAATAGAACCAATAGAAGCAATAAACATTGGTACACCAAAGGATCCCAAGATACTTCATTCTGGTGCCTCATTATCAGATAAAGAGAGGAAAGAATACATAAAATTATTCAGACAAAGACAAATAAATTTTGTTTGGTCCTATGCAGACATGCCAAGGTTTAATCCAGATCTTATCATGCATCATCTCAATGTGGATCGAAAAGCAAAACCAGTAAAAAAAAAGATAAGGAAGATGCATCCACACATCACTCTTCTTGTAAAAGTTGAGCTAAAGAAACTATTAGATGTGGGTTTCATAAGACCTGTTGCCTATCCAGAATGGGTTTCAAGCATTGTGCCAGTGTCAAAGCCAGATAAAAGAATAAGAGTCTACACCGATTTCAGAGATTTGAACAAGGCATGTCCCAAAGATAATTTCCCACTACCCAACATTGATATAATTGTGGACTTATCAACAAGAAATGAGATGTTTTCATTAATGGATGGATTCTCAAGGTACAATCAAATAAGAATCACCCCTGAAGATCAAGAAAAGACAATATTCACCTATGCATGGGGTACTTACTGTTGGAATGTTATGCCATTTGGGCTCAAGAATGCAGGATCAACTTATCAAAGAGATATGACAACAATCTTTCATGATATGATGCATACATTTATGGAAGACTATGTAGATGATATACTTGCAAAATATCATACAAGACAAGAACATTTGAACATCTTGGCCAAGATCTTTGATAGGCTTGAAAGAT
Source organism: Cryptomeria japonica (assembly GCF_030272615.1). Lineage (NCBI taxonomy): Eukaryota > Viridiplantae > Streptophyta > Pinopsida > Cupressales > Cupressaceae > Cryptomeria > Cryptomeria japonica. The sequence continues at coordinate 689,942,943 of NC_081405.1, read as the reverse complement.
ACCAGTTAAGATTAAACCCAAAGAAATGTGCATTTGGGGTAACCTCTGGAAAACTTCTTGGGTACATTATATCAGCTCGTGGAATTGAAGTAGATCCAAAAAAGGTCAAAGCTATCATGGAAATGGAGTCACCTAGGAGCATAAGTCAATTGTGTTCTTTATAAGGAAGATTGCAATCAATCAGAATATTTATCTCTCAATTAGCTGATAGATGTCATCCATTTACTCATCTTTTACATAAGAATGTCCCATTCAAATGGGATTAGAAATGTGAAGAGGATTTTATGAAAATCAAATAATATCTCACGAATCCTCCAGTACTTGTATCACCAATCAAAGGGAAACCATTGTTACTCTATATCTCGGTGACAAATGCATCATTAGGCACTATCCTAGCACAACATAATGAAGAAGGAAAATAAAGAGTAGTTTATTACATCAGTAGAACACTTGTTGGCTATGAATTGAATTATACATTAATATAGAAGACATGCCCAATAGTTGTATTTACAACTTAGAAGCTGTGACATTATATGCTGGCTCGTTGTGTGAAACTGATAGAAAAGATAGATCCACTAAAGTATTTGCTGAACAAGTCAACTTTGATAGACATACTAGCAAAGTGGGTTATGGTACTAAGTGAGATTGATATATAATATGTTGATCGCAAAGCTATCAAAGGATAGGTCATTACTGATCAATTAGCTGAAGCACCCTTACAAGATGACATACCAATGCACATTGAATTTCCTGATGCAAACATTCTGACAATAAGTACCAAATTTTGGGAGTTGTACTTTGATGGTTCTTATACACAATATGGATTAGGTGCAGTAATTTTGTTCATCTCACCTCAGGGACACACAATTCCAAACTCATATAGGGTGCAGTTTCCATGCACAAACAATACTGCAGAATATGAAGCATTAACTATTGGGCTCAAAATGGATATTGAATGGAATATCAAGGAATTACATATCTATGGTGATTCACAACTTATCATCAACCAAATAAATGATGATTATTAAACTAAGGATGACAAGATCATGCCCTACAAATAGTTGGTAGAAGAGTTTAAAGGACACTTTGAAGAAGTATCATTCACTCAGATCCCAAGAAATGAGAATAAAGCAACAGATGCAATGGTGGAAGATATCTTAATCCCCACCATTCAATCCCAACATACTTACATGATTTTCCATATATCGGGAACCAGTCAATCCTTATATGACAAAACTTATCAATACTTAAAAGAGAATATCCTTTCTCCTGACCTATCCTACAATCAGAGAAGAAATTTTATCCATCAGTCATCCCGCTATACTATTATTACTGATACCTTATATAGGCGAGGTCTTGATAGCACTTTATTGAGATGTCTTGAACAAGAAGAATCTGAGAAAGTTCTTAACGAAGTTCACGTAGGTATTTTGTGGCACACACTCAAGTGGATTAACACTGGCTAAGAAACTTCTTCGTATGGGTTACTATTGGCCTACTATGGAGAGACATTCATTCACATATACCAAGAAATGCAAACAATGCCAGATCCATGGGAATCTCATCCATGCACCAACACAAGAATTGTATCCTATGGTAAGATCAAGGCCATTTTCTCAATGGAGCCTTGATTTGGTAGGTAAGATAAATCCTTCATCCTCTAATGGACATAAGTTCATTCTAACTGCTAATGAATATTTCACTAAATGGATTGAAGTAGTACCTTTGACAAAAGTGACAGGAAAACAAATATCATCATTCATCTTGAATTATATAATCTGTCTCTATGGAGTTCCTATGACCATTATCACTAATAATGGACAACCATTTAAGAATCAAGATGTGAAGGGACCATGTGAGAAATTCCATATCCAACATAGGTTTTCTACTCCATATTATCCACAAGGAAATGGTCAAGCTGAGGCATCAAACAAGACTATCTTGAAAATCTTGAAGAAAATAGTCAATGAAGCTGGAAAAGATCGACACATTTAGCTAAATCTTTCTCTTTGGGCATACCGAACCACCATCCGCACACCAATGGGGGAAACTCCATATTTCTTAGTCTATGGATCAAAAGCCATATTACCAATAGAAGTAGAGATACCTTCTCTATGAGTTTCCTTGAAGGGTCTTATACCAGAAGAACAACAACGAGTCTCTAGACTTCAAGAACTTGAACTGATCTAGGAACGTCGTCAAAATGCAATAGATCATTTGAAGGTGTATCAATAGAGAATGGAAAGAAGTTATAATCATAGAGTCAAGCCACACACATTTCAGATTAGAGATATAGTTCTAAGGGAGAATCTAATAAATCAGCAAGACCAAGAAAAGAAGGGTAAATTTGAACCAAATTGGCTAGGTCCTTTTGTCATAGTAGCAATATATGGCTTAGGAGCATACAAGTTATCTACCCCTGATAGCAATTGGTTTGATGAACCTATCAATTCTATTCATCTCAAGAAGTTCTATCCTTGAGATTTAAAAGTCCTAGAAAAATCAATAAAAAACATATAAAGCCCTAAAGAAATAAGTAAAAATCAGAAAAGCAAAAAATCCCTAAAAAGCATAAAATAGCAGAAAAGAGGCAAAAAAATTAAAATATGAAAAAATGCAATAAATTTAGATAGTGAAAACTTGGTAAACATGCACTATCTAAAAACTAAGTTCTTCCGTCAATGAGGTCGCTTTGCGCACCTATCGAATCCATCCTATGGCATCTATCGCTTCCATCTATCCTAGCTTATCCATTCCATCTTTCACATCTAATGCTCTGAACCATTTAACAACAAATATGCAGCTTACCAACAGTTATCAATCTTTGATATACTTATCGTACTCATTGTCTTAGATTTTATCAGAATCAATCAATTTGCATTTGTATCTCACCATGGTTTGGATCTTGATCAATTGATACATCCATAATAAAGTTTTGTTTCCGCTGGGGGCAAAATCCTAATTCCTTTTGCAAGGGTGATCTTGTGAATCTTTGAAAAATATAAACATTCGAAAAACTTAGAAAAAACAAAAACATCTAGGGTTTTTGAAATAGATAAAGAGAAACAAAGCAATGAAGATCAAGGCATTTTATAGTAACTGAATTGTGAAACTCAAGAAATGAAGAATCAAACAGCAAGTAACAAAAGATTATCAATGATCATTCATTAAGATGATTATATCAGTTAATGACCATGAGAACATGTGAATGACATACACGATTCATTGTTTATATCTTGATTTTATTGCTAATCATGTACTCTACGTGACTCAAGGATGTCCATGACTAGAGAAGCTATGATGGGGCATGATTATTTTCTTTGACTGTTGTCTGTGGTTTATCTCGTGCTATGGTATGTACTTGTCTAAGGATATGATCAAAAAAAGATCAAGGAGGATGTTCCGAGTCATGCATTAAAGGAGACAATCCTTGTCCGTTCTGCAAGAAATACTCAGGTCAACTTGATTCATTATATCAAGTTTCTTGTATAAACTTGATATATCAAAATCAATGTAAGAAATACTCAGGTCATTGAATCTTTATGTCAGGTTGCTTGCATTTTTTTACAACATTTTAAGGCTCAATGATGAAATCAAGCACTATTACAAGACAAGCATATGAAGAATAACAATATCATTTTTTTTAGTTAGATCATTTTAGATTAGCTCATTATTTCATTTGCATTATAAGCATTCACTGTCATTTGCATTATAAGCATTTCATTTCATTCATAAATCAATGGCCATAAATAAAGATTGAGTATACTTGGACAAACAAAAACAATTTTCATTTGATCATTGTAGGTGCATTCATTTTTTTAGAATCATCATCATCCATTTCATTTAGTTGCATCTTTGCACTTAGATTCATAATCATTATAAGCATTACATATATAAAAAAAAAAAACATTTAAATTACATATTACATCATCATTCATTTGCATTCCCATATAGATCATTTCATTTGCATCATTTAAGTTAATAATCATTTTCATTTGCATCCATGATAATCAAAATCAAAAAATCAAAAGCATTTTTCATTGCATCATATAGAACATCATCATCATAAAAAGTAAAACAAAAAAGAAAAGATCATCATCCATGTAATCAATGCATATAGATCATCATCATATAGAGTAACATGCATAATAACATATCATCATAAAACAATAAAAATTCCAAGTATACAATGATATCGGATCAAAAATACAAGTTCCTCATCAATATAAATCAAGTCAAGGTTGTCCTGTACCACTACCACCTGACTCTGTCTGTCTCTGTGGCTATGAGTGAGAAGGTCCTCCAGATGCCTGTCTCAGACGATCACCACTCCTCTGAGGAGGTCCCATAACTCCATCGCTGCTAGTATCCATCCTCACAGTGGTATGATAACTACCTGCTCTCTGCCTCTCTGCGACTAAATCCTCATATAATCGTCACTAGTGTGATGTCTCCTTCCCGACCCGAAATATTGCTCTAACGGTATCAGCCGAGAGAGTGCCCAATCCAACTTGTTGAATATGATCAAGGATATCTTGAGTATCATGTTGTCTCCTAACAACCCCATCCCTCTCTCTCATGAGTGTTTGTACTTGTTCTCTACGTTGATCTATCTATTCTCTAAGACTATCCAAGGTCTCCTGCTTTGGCACATCATGCTGAGGAACATGACCCCCAATCCCCTCATCTCCACCTCCCTATCCACCTGTTGGAATCTCAGCCCAAGTAGCTCTCAGAACCCGTCATCTAATAAGTGGAACATGATCCTTTGGATCCTCATCCTCTCCACCATGAGCTGCAATAACCCTAGGGTATGGCTAAATTTGACCAAAATCAATGCCTCTCGCAACCCCCATCTAGTCCGATAATCATGTCTCCTCCTATAGAGGGTAACCCTCTCACTGATCTCCTCCCTGCCCTACCAGTATCCCTCCCAATCTATCCTACCTCTCTCCCACCCATAAGAAGTGGTCTCCCAATCCTGCCAATCGGTCTAAATGGTCCTCCATGGACTCTCAATCGACCTCTTCTCCGTCCGAGTCTCCTACCGCCTCCATCTCCATCCCCTCCTTCATCTCCACCACCTCCGGCATCCTGAGAAACTTTAAGCTCTCATCTCCGTCTTTGTCTCTTGATAATGGGATCATCTGAATCATCATCTTCATCTCCTAAGCTGGGAGGAGGATTTGCTGGATCGGTAATACAAGGAAACAGGTGTGCAAGTATGTACTAAGCATAATCTCCAGTCACCCTAGGATCTAGATTGTACAATCTCAAATCATAAGACACCCTAGGAGTAGCCATAAACTCTGCTTGTGCTATCTCAAAAGATAAAGATGGTCCCCAATCTTGCCTATCCCTGTACCATACTGTGACACTAGTATGCATGGGCTGAATGATACCAAACTATCTCAGAATGCGACTAATCAACTGCCGCTCAATAATGTATGGAGTCCGACCAATGAGATATCTACTCTGCATAATAAATGGTAATATATGTGCATCATCCATCCATGGCTCACAATCGATATAAGGTCTCCAAATAACACTATCCTGTGAATCAAGAACCCAACACCAATACTCCATCTTACCCAACTTATGTTGAGTAAGGATACCTGCATATAAATAAACATATGGCTACCTCTCACCATGAACTCTATGGTGAGTGGGCTGAGTAATAGCAATGTGCTCCCAACACCAGATCTACAAAAGTGTGCATCCTGTCGATAAAATAGCACTCTCATCAAAAACAACCTCATGAAGATCATGATACAAATGAGTGAGCATAAAAACACCCCATGCATATCAAGATTGATGCTGCATCATTCTTTGAATAATCTCACCCCAACCAACAACAAAACCTTTAGATCTTCTATCTGGACAGATGAATCCCCTAATCAAACCTGCAAGAATCACGAGGAGAGTCTCGTAATACATAATCATATCCTCCCATCGGATCTCTCCTCTTGAAATGCTCTCATCACCGAATATGGCTCTACAAGCCTCTGTCCCTCCAAGATCTTGAAAATTGTACTGGACTAACTCACCGGTCACAGGGATGTGGAGAATCCTGTAGACATCCTCAAGCATCACACTAATCTCACCTGTGGGTAGGTAGAAAGTATTACGCTCGCTATGCCATCTCTCTAATAAAGCAGTCAACAATCCCCTATTATGGATAATATCAGGCATGTATAATAAGTGGCGTAATCCGTGGGCATCTATATGTCTCACCTCAGCTTGTGTAAAATTTGGCACTAAGTGGTGCATAGCCAGGAATTTCTCTTGACACTGGAGAACATCGAGTTTCTCCTGTTTACCAAGAGAATTTGATCAATCATCAATCATCTATCTATCTATCAAAGAGATCGCAAATCTATCACATCAATAATTGGTACATCTTTTCAAATGAAGCAAACCAGGCTATCAAATCAAACTAAACCTAAAAATCATGGTTTTCTATCAATCAATGAGTTCAATTAAACTCTGTTATGCTCTTCATCAGAAACTGCATTGGTTTCTTATAGCTAATCTATCCAATCTAATTCAATCAATCAATCGTTTATCCTATCAATCATCATTATGAAATCTTTATCCATCAAGTACCTATCAATCACAATTACACATCAAAATGCCTAAATATAATCATCACAGTGAATTTTAACATGAACAACATCAAACAAATTCATTTGAAACATAAACGTTATTCTTTTTAACAAAAGCGCTATTCTATTGAACATAGGCACTAAATCAAACATATGCGTGAACCTTTTTTGCACAAGTGTTAAACCTTGGAACAAAAGCATGAAACAATCAAAAGTGCTGCCCTATTCATCATATGCACAAACACTCAAAGAATAAGCACTGACAAATCATATACGCTAACATACATCACAAATGCGCTAACAAAATGAGCGTATGTGCTAAAATTATCAGATGCGTTAACATCCAATGCAAAAGCGCTTACAAACAAAATGAAAGCATTAAAACACAATGACGAAAATCAGAAAAATTCAAAAAAGCCTCATACGCACCAAAAAACATAGAAAATTGTACGACAAGTTGCAAAACAACTTGGGATAAGGTAAATACCGGATACCCATAGTCAGGAGGTCATTGATATCGTCGAACATGCTCAAATTGATGGTTCTCGAACAAAATCACCATTTCGCCACCTCACCAAAGACAATTCTCTTCAAAATTTGACAAGGATGCAAATGAAATTAAAATTACCTTTGGTTAATTTTATATTTATCATTTGGAAGGGTAATTAATGCTATTAAAATGGGGCAATTTTTTTTTTCACAAATGAATTTAATTGACGGAGTTTTTCAATTATCGTGAGATCAATCACTTATCCAAAATTTTCAACAAACTCACGATCAATCTCCAGAGGGGGCACACAATCAGGATTTTCAATCTCCATCAGGCACACTATCAAGACTTGATTTAATCTTTGAAACAATTTCGTCTCGACATCATTTCAAAGAGGGGCAAAATGTATACACATAAAAATGTCTATGAGCGATTAAATAAATATTTAATATTTATTTAATAATTATTCTTCTATTAAATAGTTAATTTGAAAAGATTAATTTATTTAATTCATTTCATGTCCTTCTATTAATTAATTTAATTGAAATATTTTATTAATTAATTCATTTATCCTTTTCTCGTAATCAATCAATTAGATATCTAATATTTAATTATTCCTCCAATCAATTAAATATCTAATATTTAATGATTATTCCTCTATCCTATAGTCTCAAGTATTAAATATTTTTGAAATTATTTAATCCCTTTTCCAACTTATCGTTCCATCTCCACTTCATCTTTCCTTTGCCAACTCATCCACCATGTGGCTAAATTAATTCAACAAAATTAAAATAAATAAATCATTTATTAGCCACTTATCTTCAACTTCCAAATTTAATGAAATATTGTGTACGTACACATATTTCTTAACCTTCTTTTATATTTTCTCCAACATCCCTACATCTTAGGAAGGACTTGAGTCCACTTGTCCTCTCATGCCTAAATCTTCTCCAACTATCCCTAGATTTCCTCAGTCAACAACCCAATCAAGGTGAGATGAGTGACACTTGTTTTCTCCTTCCCCCTTTCTCTCAACCTTCACCTTTTCTCAAAACCATCCAAATCTGCAGACTTGATCATGACCATTGATCTAGGCCACATTATCTTATCCTCTCAAAGTATATAAAAATTGGAGTTTGAGTTGAGAAAGAGTTAGTCTTCAAGTGAGTTTTCAAGTTAACCATTTGTGAAAACTTATGCATCTGTGAGTTTTAAATCTTGAAGCAAATAGCAAATAGCATTTAGAAATTTAGCATAATCATTTAGTATAATCATTTAGCATTGCATATCATAGTATTAGTTAACTATTAGTTATCAATGTATTCTTCATATGCCATCTTGGAAGCTATCAGTGCTTGTCTGAGAGCACATCATCTGCAACCAAGAATAGTGGAGTTATGACACAATGAGACTTAAATCATGAAGGTAATAATAGGGTTTTTATTTTAATATTCATTTCATGTAGTTTCATTGGTTGAGTTTGGATTTCCTATAGCATTTCCTTTGTATTTTGTGAAACTAACATGTTGCAAGTAGTATTCTGATGCTGAAATTCAAGTCGACACAACAAAAATTTAAGATCTAAAAATAAATAACAAAATATGCACCAATAATTTTATGTGTGTTACCCCCATATTTTTGCTCATTCCTAAAGTCTCATAATCAGCTAAAATCAGTTATTGTTAATATTTTAATGCTGAAGTTTTTGTGGCCAAAGTCCATGTCAGCTGAGAGATTTTAATTGTTTTATTTTAGCTTACCCATATGCCCAAACAATTAAATCTCACTTTTTATGTGTCATATGCTAAAATGATTTTTGGGTTATGCTCTACTAGGCCCATTTATTCTATTGTTAAAATTTCATAACAAAGAGAGCTCTCAGTAAAAAAGTTATGCACATTTTTCTATGGCAGCCCAAAGGAACAATTGTCATTGAACTTGAACCTTGAACCTTATTAGGTTCAAAAGGTTCAAGGTTCAACGCGCAGCCAAATATGAAAACAAAGTGATAAAGCAAATATAATATGACTGTAGTTTGTATTTTTGAACCTTCTGATTGAACCCCGCAGGTTCAAGGTTCAAGCGGTTCAAAAAGTTCAAAAACTTCAAAGTTCAAATTTCGGGTTCATTGTAATTTTTGGTCTTTGAACTTGAACTTTGAACCTTCTTTGGTTCAAGCCCACAGGTTCAAGCGTGCAGGTTCAAGGTTCAAAGTTCGATTTCAAAATTTCAAATTAAGAATTCAAAGATTCATCAGATGCAGGTTCAAAGTGTGTGAGTTCCAGATTTTAAAAAAAAAAAAAGGTTCAAAAATCCAACAACATTGGCATGACTAATGTTTGTAATTTTCAAAGTAATTTGGAACCACAAATTTTTTGAGATGGAAAAATGGAGGCTCTGTGTAGGGGGCATAACTTTCAATTGAACCGTTGGATCGTGCTGAAATTTTAATATGTTTTATAAAACCTAGTTTTCTAAATTCTCACTAGAGAGATTTGAAAAATATGGTCGAGTTAAAAAGATATTTATCTATGAGTACAGGTCTATCAAAAATTTTGAGATAAAAGATTTGAAACAAAATAAAAAAAAGTTTTCGGAAGAAGAGGATAAAGGAAAAGATTAATTAATAATTTTTTCAAGAATCAGTTATTGATAACTAATATTCTTAGCTATATATATGTAATGAAAGAAAAGACAGGGGGTTCTGAAACTGTGATTTTGGAAACAATAGAAGAGTTTTTTTTAGGAATTGTGGGAAGTGTAAATGATAGCAGACTGTTTTACTTGTTAATTTCAGTGAAATACTCCATCTTTGAATGGAATGGAATGTCTGATACAACTTTTGAATCCTGTGCATTTGAATAAATAAAAGATTTCTATTTAGATATTTATATGTTCATGTATTGGATTCCTTTCTCTAATTTTTATCTAATATCAAGTCTATGAATCAATCTGATGAATGAAATTAGCTGAAAGCATTTGAATATTCTGATTCCCCTTGTCCTGTGAGGCATGAGTGAGTATCAATCAGAGTTCAAATATTTTGATCACTTTATATAGGTTAATCGTTATTTGAAGTTTAATATTTTGTTATACGTTCTAATAATCATTGTGAGGCATTCATTTTGTGTTGACAAGTGAATGTTAAAGCCTTTCTTTGCTTTCTGGTTAAAAGTGAATTATATGATAAAATTTGGTCAAAATTCATTGTAAATCTTGTAAAGAGGGAGCTGTACCTCTCAACTCAAAGGAAGATTATCAATTCAATGACAATCTATCCAACTGTTGGTGCTCTTTGTCCTTTATCCCGAGCATTTGAAGTTAGTATGTGTATGTATTTGTTGAAGGACAAATCTGTTCACTAACAGAGTTTTGGCGACTCTGCTGGGGATTCAAAATCAAAAGATCAGTCATTTTTGTTTTTTTTACCCAAGTTTTAAAGACATCTTTGTGTGAAAGAAGATTGGCGACTCTGTTTATGTTTGGTTGAAGAATTCCAGTCTGAAATTATGGCTTTAGTTGCAGCTCAGCCATGGGGGACTCATTTTGGTCCATTTGCTTTGCCCCAATATTTAGCCCTTCCTAAAGGATCAAGGGAATGCTTTTCAAAGTTTGCTGGAGATAAGACTCAAGATCCGGATGATCACATTAAAGAAGTCATGGTTACCTATGGGGTTCTTGGAGTGCAAGAAGAAAATGTCTTTGTGAGATTGTTTGTTGACAGCCTTGTTGGAAATGCTGTTGAATGGTTTCAGAATTTGCAAGATGGATGCATTACTAGCTGGGATGACTTAAAGGTAAAATTCCTTGGAAGATTTCAGCTTGTGGTTGATACTTATAAGTTACTATTGAATTTCTTTCAAATTCAGATGAAAAATGATGAATCTATGAGAGGTTTTATTGATAGATTTAATAGATGTGTTGGTAAAATTCCTCAAGCTTGCCAACCGACAGAAAGTAATCAGCTGTGTGTTTTTATTGCTACATTACAAACTGAAATTAAATTTCAGTTGAAGCGTAAGAAAATACAAAATTTGAAAGATGCACAAAAAGAGGCTATTGAGGTAGATGATGATATGTTGTTAAGTGGAATGAAATGCATGGATGAATGTGTTGTGAGGAAGCCACAATCTGAAATTTGTCTTTATAATCAAAATTTTTATCAAAAGAAAGAGATTCTACAAAATAAACTTGTTATGAAAGCAACAAAATCAGCAGTACCTATCTCTTATTCTCAAAATTTAACAGTCTTTAATGATGGACATTTCCAAGAATCTCCTGTAATTGAAAATAGCTCTCCTAGCATTGCAGGGATTTGTCATTTGTATGTTGAAAATGATAATTCATTTAAAGATGAGGGTGATCAAACCACACAATCAGAAATTTTAATGACTTGCTCAGATGCTTCTTCTATAGAGCAAGGATTTGATGATGAACAATTAGATGGAAGTTTGCTGGAAAATGTCTCTGTTTCAGAATTTGAATATTTTTCATTTGATACTTCTAATGCACTTTCAGCTAATGATTTTAATCATGGAAGCATAACAGATCAGCATAAACAAGAGATGCATTCTGGTGAGAAAGTAGGGGGTATCTCTCATATTGATATGCAGGCAAGGTATGAGTCTTTTCAGTTTGATTGCATGCAAGATATTGAGGAATTGTTGTAGCCCAAAACATTGCAGAATTTTGAGAGTACTGAAATGCAAACCAAGGGAAACTCATTCACCTCTGTTATGATATCACACAGGCAATTTGAATTAGAGATATTCAAATTTGATTGTGAAGATTAGTTGTTTGATAATCATCCCATGCTGGAATCATTTTGTTTTGAAGCTAATGTTTATAATGAATTCTTGGAAAATGAATGTCTAGAGAGTCAAAATTCAGATTTAGATAAAAACTTTCTCACAGATCATTCTTACAGTTTTGAAGAAGGTTGTCCTATTAAAAGCATGGCTTATTTTTCTAACATTTGTATGGAAGAATGTGGTATTTTTAGTATGAATCAGCTCACTCAAGATGGTGTTGACATGTTGCAACCAGAAGTCTATGATGCAGAGTGGCTCTTTGGACCTGATATGTTTTTGAGGAAGTTTTTACAATGGGTTGTAATTGGATCCTTCTTTACAATGGCTGCAGGTTATTTATTGGGATTGATTCTACTTACATATCAACCACTTTTCCGCACTGACACGTACTTCTCACAACCAGTTGATGGCTTTACATGAACAACCAATTGCATTCTTGGAGGCATGGGTTGTTTGCCTGATCTTTTGTAAATAAATTTTTGGTGTGATTTGGGTGTAGTTTGTCTTAGTTTTCAACCTTGTTTTAGTGTGGGCTTTCGCTTGTTGGTTTTGTTTTGTTGTCTCTTTCCTCGTTTGCAAGAAGATTCGTGTGCTCTGTTTTTCTTGACTCTATTACCCAATGACTAGGCACTATTCTTCTTCTCTCCCAGAGACATTCTAGATTCTCCTAATCCTTTACAGTCCTGGTCCCCAATCAGAGCCAATGTTACCCCCATATTTTTTCTCATTCCTAAAGTCTCATAATCAGCTAAAATCAATTATTATTAATATTTTAATGCTGAAGTTTTTGTGGCCAAAGTCCATGTCAGTTGAGAGATTTTAATTGTTTTATTTTTAGCTTACCCATATGCCTAAACAATTAAATCTCACTTTTTATGTATCATATGCAAAAATGATTTCTGGGTTATGCTCTACTAGGCCCATTTATTCTACTATTAAAATTGTATAATAAATGGAGCTCTCAGTAAAAAGTTATGCAGGTTTTTCTATGGCAGCCCAAAGGAACAATTGTCATTGAACTTGAACCTTGAACCTTATTAGGTTGAAAAGGTTCAAGGTTCCATGCGCAGCCAAATATGAAAACAAAGTGATAAAGCAAATATAATATGAGTGCAGTTTGTGTTTTTGAACTTTCTAATTGAACCCCGCAGGTTCAAGGTTCAAGCAGTTCAAAAAGTTCAAAAACTTCAAAGTTCAAATTTCGGGTTCATTGTAATTTTTGGTCTTTGAACTTGAACTTTGAACTTTTATTGGTTCAAGCCCGTAGGTTCAAGCATGCAGGTTCAAGGTTCAAGGTTCGATTTCAAAAGTTCAAATTAAGAATTCAAAGATTCATCAGATGCAGGTTCAAAGTGTGTGAGTTCCAGATTTATAAAAAAAAAGTTCAAAAATCCAATAACATTGGCATGGCTAATGTTTGTAATTTTCAAAGTAATTTGGAACCACAGATTTTCTGAGATGGAAAAATGGAGGCTTAGTGCGAGGGGCATATCTTTCAATTGAACCATTGGATCGCGCTATAATTTTAATATGTTTTAGAAAACCTAGTTTTCTAAATTGTCACTGAAGCGATTTGAAAAATATGATCGGGTTAAAAAGATATTTATCTTTGAGTATGGGTCTATCAAAAATTTTGAGATAAAAGATTTGAAGCAAAATAAAAAAAAGTTGTCGGAAGAAAAGGATAAAGGAAAAGATTAATTAATTATCTTTTCAAGAATCAGTTATTGATAACTGATATTCTTAGCTATATATATGTAATTAAAGAAAAGAGAGGGGGTTCTGAAACTGTGATTTTGGAAACAATAGAAGAGTTTTTTTTTAGGAATTGTGGGAAGTGTAAATGATAGCAGACTGTTTTACTTGTTAATTTCAGTGAAATACTCCATCTTTGAATGGAATGGAATGTCTGATACAACTTTCGAAACCTATGCGTTTGAATATATAAAAGATTTCTATTAGGATATTTATATGTTCATGTATTGGATTCCTTTCTCTGATTTTTATCTAATATCAAGTCTGTGAATCAATCTGATGAATGAAATTAGCTGAAAGCATTTGAATATTTTGATTCCCCTTGTCCTGTGAGGCATGAGCGAGTATCAATCAAAGTTCAAATATTTTGATCACTTTATATAGGTTAATCGTTATTTGAAGTTTAATGTTTTGTTATACGTTCTGATAATCATTGTGAGACATTCATTTTGTGTTGACAAGTGAATGTTAAAGCCTTTCTTTGCTTTCTGGTTAAAAGTGAATTATATGATAAAATTTGGTCAAAATTCATTGTAAATCTTGTAAAGAGGGAATTGTACCTCTCAATTCAGAGGAAGATTATCAATTCAATGATAATCTATCCAACTGTTGGTGCTCTTTGTCCTTTATCCCAGGCATTTGGAGTTAGTATGTGTATGTATTTGTTGAAGGACAAATCTGTTCACTAACAATGTGGAAACCCTTGTAGGAGAGAACCACATTTTTTTTGCTTATATTTGAATCTTCTTACAATTATTTAGGCACAAACCTATAGAAGATTAAAATCCCCTCCTTTCAATTAGTCAAGCTAACATTAGGCCATATGAACTTTCTGCAACTTTCCCGCCTCTACCATGGTCCCCTCCTCCCTGCAATCAAACCCCCCTCTTGATACCACGGTCAGTTCACATGCCCCTAGTTCCACTTCTGGGACCCCACTGTCTGTGGATCTTATAGACAAGATTTTCAAGATCGACATTCCTTCTAGCTCTTCACCTTTGGTTCCGATGGAATCTAGTCAGAGGGATGAGGACAAAGGTTTGGATAACCTTGAAGCAAACAAGAAGAATCCACCTTCTTCTAGACCGGAAAATGCTTCCAATTAGAAGAATGTGGAGGATGGAAAAAAAATTCCAAATCCAACTAGAAAATCTTTCTTCTAGGGTCCACTTATATGACTATTGAAGCAACTTTGGCTAACTTTTCCCAAACTAACGAAGGAATGAAGATCAAGCCCCTGATAGTCTCATGGGTAAAATCACTTCATCACTTCACCTAGAGATTGTTGGACATTTCTTCTCCTTCAAACCATCTATTGACATGGTTGATAGTTCTGATACTTAAAGATAAGTACAAATGGCAAGCTAATAAGATGACAGGGGGGGGTGAATCATACAAACTTAATCTTCCATAAAAACATCAGATTCAACCTCGGTAACATATGCTTCAGTAATATAACCAAAACTGCTAAACATGCAAACTCAAAAGCATATAAACATCATAATACTCATAACACCAGATTTAACGTGGAAACCCAAATAGGGAAAAACCACTGTGGGATTTCAGACCCACTAAGAAATATACTCTTCTAGAGTATGCTCGGTTAAAAGCAAATCATGTTAAAGATTACAAACACATTGCTAGATGTGACCCGGTTAAGGGATTTCCCTCAAATCTGTTAGGATCTTCACCTTGTTAGAAGTGACCTTGTTAAAGGATTTCAAACACTCAATCAGAATGTCACCTTGCTAGAGGGTTTTACAAATAAGACTGCTAAGTCCACTCGGTTAAGAGATTTTTTGTCACTTCACAAAATAACAGTAATACAAATCTATCTGCAACTTTACATCTAAAATGCTAAAGAAGATTCTTATTTGCTCAATACAATTTAGGACTTATCTTGTCCATCTATTGGGCTCTATACTCTGTTATTCAAATAGGTCTTCAAGCTTCTGTGTTCAGTAATCACTATGTAGCATCCCTGTGTATACACTTGCCCGCATACATTGTTTATCAACAATTCCTTATTTATAAACAATAGCTAACCGCTTAATCTTCTTGATCACATTTCCCATGATCAATTATAGCCATCAGATCTTCAAAATTTGACCAGGTTCAATGTATCCTTTGATCTGAAAATGTTTTACCCAACCTTGGAACTTGCATACATTTCTTGGAACTTGTGCTAGGGTATTGCAGTTCAATCTGAGCTGTAGATCTTCCTGCCGATTTTCCTTTGCCATAGATTCTTTAACAAACTTCATTCACGGCATACCAATCATTTAATCCTAGTAAGCTCATTAGCTTCCTTCATTAAATAATGCATGTAATCATTTAATGCATTCTGTTATTACTCGGTTGCAACTCGGTAAATACTAAACTTCACTCGGTAGACATTCTGCGTTCATTAATCGATAGCGATAACCTTAGGGTTTACCGACTAGGTTCTTTGCTCGGTAACATAGTATAGTATTAACCTTACATATGTATGATATCAAAACAATATAAACATCATGATCTCATCATTGTATAACTCGGCAATAGTTGCCCATTGAATAACTTATTTCTCCCCTTATTCAACATATTCTTTCTGTGTCTTTTACCGACATCTTTATACTCATCGAATCATACTTCTCAAGATATGGCAACATCATACTAAATTAGAAAATCAATTTCTTGACATCAATGACAAAATAATAATATTAGATAGTAAAACATCCTTAATCAGTTATATCCATAATCATCAACAACCTTCTCAATATCCTTATTGAAATGCCAACAATCTCTCCTTGCTTGTTATAATGCCAACAATCTCCCCCTTTGGCATTGATGGCAAAACCAATTGATTTGACTTAATTGATTCGGATTGCTGTGAGATTCTAAAATGCTGAAATGCTCTCCTTCTGTCATCAGAGTTCTCCCCCATACATTAGTCTTCTCTTCTTTTCTCTTCAGTCTTGCTTTTTCCTCAGTCTTCTCCCCCTTTGACAACAATGCCAAAAAGTAAAGATCTAAAACATAATTTCTTGCTATATGAAGTGATTTCTTGCTATTATGTATCAACTTAGTCTCAGTTAGAGCATTTATGTCTTCAATTCCTGTTCCCTGTATTGTTTCCTACACACTTTTAGAAAACCTCCTAAAGTGTGTAAATCAGCATCAACTCCTAAAAGATATTCTGTAGAGTCATCAAATTGATGCCTTCACCAAACTCGATCAGTGAGTAGAAGATAGGGGTAGGATCCCTAACTTACTTTTGAGATACTCAAAAGTGTACCTTGGCAGTGGCTTGGTGAAGATATCTGCTATTTGTTCCTTTGTGCTAACATACTCTAGCACCACTTTTTTCTCTTGAGCTTCTTCTCTAAGATAATGATATTTGATAGAGATGTGCTTTATCTTAGAGTGCATAACAAGATTCTTTGAAATGTTAATGGCACTAGTATTACACAGAATATAGTTACTGGCTTGGTAACTTTCTCATTTATACCTTCCAACAGTTGTTTGATCCATGCTATGTTGGTACAATTCAATGCTGTAGCAACATATTCAGCTTCTGTTGTTGACTGTGAAACACATCCTTGTTTCTTGCCAAGCCAACTCACTAGTCTTTCTCCTAAAAAGATAGCTCCTCCACTTGTGCTTTTTCTATCATCAATGTTGCCTGTCCAATTAGCATCAGTATAAACTTTTAAATCAAAATCATTTCTTTTTTGATATACTAAGCCATAATCTTCAGTGCCTTTTAAGTATCTGAAAATTCTCTTGATTGCTGTCATGTGTGTTTCCTTAGGATCTGCAGAGAATCTTGCAACTATACCTACTGCATGTGCTATGTTTGGCCTGCTGTGAACAACATATTGCAACTTTCCAATCATGGATCAGTAAAGTGTCTCATCAACAGATGCAGATTCATCATTCTTTGATAGTTTACAGTTGGCAGTCATAGGAGTACTTACTGGTTTTGAATCCTCCATTCCAAATTTCTTCAAGATTTCCTTTATGTACTTGGATTGAGTAATGAAAATCTCATCTTTCATTTGTAGTATCTGTAAACCTATAAAATACTTTATCTCACCGATTAATGACATCTCAAATTCTTTGCTCATTTCATTTCCAAAGTTCTTACATAGAGAGTCATTTCCACAAAATATAATGTCATCAACAAATATGGCTGAGATCAGTATTCCATTTTCATCATTCTTCATGTACATATTGTTGTTTTCACTTGTTCTTATAAAACTAATCTTGATTAAATAAGAGTGCAATCTTTCATACCATGCTCTAGGTGCTTGTTTCAGACCATATAAAGCTTTGTTCAATTTACATACCTGATCTTTATTCTTGTCTTTAACAAATCCTTCAGGTTCAATAAAAACTTCTTCTTCTAATATACCATTCAAAAATGCAGATTTGACATCCATTTGATATACCTTGAAATTCTTGTAAGTAGCATATGCCAACAATGTTGTTACTCCTTCTAGTCTAGCCATAGGTGCAAAAGTCTCACCATAATCAATTCCTTCTTCTTGGGCATAACCTTTGCAAACTAGTCTTGCTTTATTTTGAATGACCTCTCCTTTTTCATTCAGCTTGTTTTTGAAAATCCACTTTGTACCAATTACATTTTTGTCCTTCGGTCTTGGGATTAGTGTCCATGTGTCATTCTTCTTGATTTGATCAATCTCTTCTGTCATAGCATTTATCCAATCTTCATTGTTAAATGCCTCTTTCACAATTCTCGGTTCAAATTCAAATATTAGACATGTGTTATGTCTCAGTTTGTTCCTTGTCATCACTGGATCATCCTTATCTCCTATAATCTGACTTGGTGCATGATGTCTTCTAACATACTTGGCTAATATAGGCTCAGTAGGCTCTGTATGATCTTCTTCATCACTCGGTAACTGAATATTCTCTTCATTTCCTTCTGCAGTTTTCTCGGTAGGACTTGTCGGTTGAACATAGACAAATTCATCATAATCTTCTGGTTCTTTGGAATTTCCTTCATCATTTCTTTCTGCAAATTTATCAATTTTCACACTTGCAATTTCTACTATTTTGTTAGATGATTTGATTAGACATTTAAATGCTTTACTTCTAGAAGAATAACCAAGAAATGTTCCTTCTTCACTTTTCTGATCAAACTTGCCAGTTCTATCATCCTTGTGTACATAGCATCTACTTCCAAATATTTTAAAATAACTCACATTAGGTTTCTTGTCATACCAGATTTTATAAGGTGTCTTCAAAGTACCTTTCTTCAGTTGTACTCGATTCAGGGTGTAAACTGCTGTGCATATTGCTTCTCTCCAAAATGTTTGTGGCACTTTCTTTTCAATCATCAGGGTTCTGGCACAATCCACAATAGATCTATTTCTTCTCTCATCTATTCCATTTTGCTGTGGAATTCTTGGTGCAGAGACTTGTCTTTTTATACCATAATCATTGCAGAATAAGTTGAACTCATCAGATGTGAACTCTCCTCCTCTATCTGATTTAAGACATTTCAGTTGTCTTCCTGTTTCATTTTCAACTCTTGCCTTGTACCATTTAAACATTTGAAAAGCTTCTGGTTTTTCTTTTAAAAATATTATTGACATCATCCTTGAGTAATCATCCACAAATAATATGAAATATTTATCACCATAATAACTTTGAACTTTCATAGGACCACAAAGATCAGTGTGCACAAGATCTAAAATTCCCTTAGAAGTGTAAGACTTACTTGTAAACCTTGATCTTGTCATTTTGCCCATCTGGCATCCTCAGCACATAGAATTCTTAGGTTTTTCAAGACTCAGTAGACCTCTTACTCAGTGCTTCTTGCTTATTTTGATCAGATTATCAAAATTTACATGACAAAACCTTTTATGCCATAACCAAGTATCATCTATCTTTGCATACATACACTTATTCCTAGTTGAGTCAAGGTGAAATGTGTTACCTTTTGTTTTTGTTCTGGTAGCAGCTAACTTTCCATTCTTGTCATGAACTTTGACAATTCCTTTCTGAAATTCTATTCGGTATCCTGTATTGTTTAGTTGTGCAACACTCAACAAATTGTATTTCAAACCTTCAACCCAATAAACATCATTGCATCTTTCATTGTCAAGAAGTGTTATAGATCCTTTACCTTTTATCGGACATGGTGCATCATTACCAAATCTTACATAGCCTCCATCATAGTCTTCTAACATAACAAACTTGTGTTTATCACATGTCATGTGATGTGAGAATCCACTATCTATGATCCAAGAATCATTAGTATTTATGTGAGATATTAGGGCTTATTCTTCATACCTTTCTTCATCTGATCTATCTTTGATAGCCACATAAACTACTTCCTCTATATCAATTTCATTTGATTTATCATCATTGGATTCCTCATCGGCTATTAAGCATGTCTTTCTATCTCTTCTTTTGAAGTCTCAGTGTCCTCTGTAATGATTATCTTTCTGTCTATCATCTCGGTAATCTCTCTTTTCAGTAGAATCATTGTCAGGACAGTTAGAAGCCATATTTCCTATCTTATCACAATTGAAACATTTCAAAGGTAGTTTCCCTTTATACTTACCTTTGCCTCTCGGTAACCTTCTGGCTAATAGTATTTCAAATTAAATGTAGATTCAACTTTATTTACCGATGACCCACTATTATCAAAGTTACTTAACTCAAATGCATGTAGCTTACCAATAGTAGCATCTAAAGAAACTAGCATATTAGGTACAAACCTCAATTCATTGATTGCAGAGACTCGGATTGCATAAGCTGGTAGAAGGGTTCTTAACAACTTACTTGTTATATCCTTTTCTTCAATAGTTCCACCTGCTCCTTTGATTTGATTGACAATCTCCTTTAGTCTTGTACTATACTGGGTTATGTTCTCACCTTCATTCATCCTCATAGATTCAAGTTGTCCTCTTAGACTATCCACTTTTGCTCTCTGAACATGTTCATCTCCACCATACACAGATATGAGCTTGTCCAACATTGCCTTTGCATCATTGCAGCCTTCTAGATCATTAAACTCGGAATCGGTCAATGCAGAGGTTATTTCAACCATTGCTTGGATATGTTCTTGCTTTCCCTTTATCTCTTCCATTGTCAATGGATAGGTTCTCGGTGTAATGAAATCATTTTCCAGGTAATATACAACATATTCTCCAACTCCTGATAGGTGCAGCTTCATCCTTTTCTGCCATGTAGAGAAACTTGACTTGTTCAACTTCGGTGCATCCATCTTATACATATTTGGATCTTTGCCTCAAGTACCTTTAAACTTTTCTTCTAGAGTCCAAAGCTCTGATACCAATTGATAGTTCTGATACTTAAAGATAAGTACAGATGCCAAGCTAATAAGATGAGAGGGGGGGGGGGTGAATCATAAAAACTTAATCTTCCATAAAAACATCAGATTCAACCTCGGTAACATATGCTTCAGTAATATAACCAAAACTGCTAAACATGCAAACTCAAAAGCATATAAACATCATAATACTCATAACACCATATTTAACGTGGAAACCCAAATAGGGAAAAACCACTATGGGATTTTAGACCCACTAAGAAATATACTCTTCTAAAGTATGCTCGGTTAAAAGCAAATCATGTTAAAGATTACAAACACATTGCTATATGTGACCCGGTTAAGTGATTTCCCTCAAATCTGTTAGGATCTTCACCTTGTTAGAAGTGACCTTGTTAAAGGATTTCAAACACTCAATTAGAATGTCACCTTGCTAGAGGGTTTTACAAATAAGACTGTTAAGTTCACTCGGTTAAGAGATTTTCTGTCACTTCACAAAATAACAGTAATAAAAATCTATCTGCAACTTTGCATCTAAAATGCTAAAGTAGATTCTTATTTGCTCAATACAATTTAGGACTTATCTTGTCCATCTGCTGGGCTCTATACTCTTTTATTCAAGCAGTTCTTCAAGTTTCTATGCTCAGTAATCACTATGTAGCATCCCTGTGCATACACTTGCCTGCATACATTGTTTATCAACAGTTCCTTATTTATAAACAATAGCTAGCTGCTTAATCTTCTTGATCACATTTCCCATGATCAATCATAGCCATCAGATCTTCAAACTTTGACCAGGTTCAATGTATCCTTCGATCTAAAAATGTTTTACCCTACCTTGGAACTTGCATACATTTCTTGGAACTTGTGCTAGAGTATTGCGGTTCAATCTGAGCTGTAGATCTTCCTGCCGATTTTCCTTTGCCATAGATTCTTTAACAAACTTCATTCACGGCATACCAATCATTTAATCATAGCCAGCTCATCAACTTCCTTCATTAAATAATGCATGTAATCATTTAATGCATTCTGTTATTACTCGGTTGCAACTCGGAAATACTAAACTTCACTCGGTAGACATTCTGCCTTCATTAACCGATAGCGATAACCTTAGGGTTTACCGACTAGGTTCTTTTCTCGATAACATAGTATAGTATTAACCTTACATATGTATGATATAAAAACAATCTAAACATCATGATCTCATCATTGTCTAACTCGGTAATAGTTGCCCATTGAATAACTTATTTCTCCCCTTATTCATCATATTTTTTCTGTGTCTTTTACCGACATCTTTATACTCATCAAATCATACTTCTTAAGATATGGCAACATCATACTGAATTAGAAAATCAATTTCTTGACATCAATGACAAAACAATAATATTAAGATAGTAAAACATCCTTAATCAGTTATATCCACAATCATCAACAACCTTCTCAATATCCTTATTGAAATGCCAACAATCTCTCCTTGCTTGTTATATTGCCAACAAGGTGATGGGCTAAGGCAAGATTAAAGTTAAAGGGAAGTGTTGATATCTCGGCTATGCCAAGAGGTCTCTTCCTTTTCAAGTTTACTGCAAAGGAATACCTGATCTTTGTCCTCTCAGGCTCTTGGGCCTATGGAAATCATATTCTAACTCTTGCTAAATGGAAGCCTGATTTTGACCCCTTAGCTAAACTCAATCGCATGGATCCTGTTTGGGTTAGGATCCCTCGCCTCCCACTGGAATTCTAGGTTGAATAGATCTTCCACTGGATTGGGAACTCGTTTGATAGCTATGTTGTTGGTATTTTGGATGTGTTGCACTGATTTTGTCATTAATGTCAACACTTGTCAACACCTATCAACACTTGGAGATGTTTGGTTATGTTCACCAACATGTTCAGTGACTTATGCACAATCATCGGTATCTGGTTCACTGGCAAGTTATATTGTCCATCGGCACTAAGGATGACTTGTATATTACTTGGTGATGTGGAAGACATTGTTTGGACACTTTGTTTTGGTGATTTGATTATTGGTCTAATCGAGTTTGCATATTTGTTGTTACCGGCAAATAGTTCTAAGTTATGGACCGACAAGCATTATCTATTCCAGATCAACACGACACGTTATGGAGATGATTTGTTATTATTGTAAATGCATTGAGCTGACATGATGCATCACATATTGATTCATTTGTAATTTTATTTTATTGTAAAATCTTAGTGAGCCGACCTACACATTTGGTCTTAGGTTTTGGTATATATGTTAGATCTCATTTGTGAGATTAACATGGGAATGTAATAAGTGGTAGAGCATAAGGTATGTGCAAATATAAGAAGAGCTATATGTTGGTATTTTGGTATGGTTTTGTCATTGATGTCAACACCTACTGAATACACCTACTTTGGAGATCCAGCAACATTCACCGACAAGCAGTAATCTGTGCAACAGTTACTGGTATATGGTTAACTGTCAGGATATAATGTTCACCAGTACCTGGAATGACATGGAAGACACTTGGTAATATTGAATACATCATGTGGACACTTTATTTTGAAGAAATAATTATTGGTATATTCATATTTGTATATTTGCTTTTACCGGCAAATAGGTCCAGGATTATCTAGGGTTACACCGGCAGGTTTATCTTTTCCAGATCAGCATGGCACGCTATGGAGATGATTTATTATTGTTGTAAATGCATTAAGCCGACATGTTTAATCGATTATTGCATCGGATATTATATTATTTGTAAAATGTTTTTATTGTAATATCTTGTAGAGTCGACCTACTAAAATTGGTCTTAGGGTATGGTATAAATGTAAGATCTTATTTGTAAGATCAAGTGTGGAATGCGAAAAAGATTTGAGTAAAGGTATATGCGAGATCAAGCAGAGGCATACACGAAGACATCATTTGAAGGTGAAGTTAGGTTTTTGTAGAAGCATATCAGCATTACACCGGTACTGAATCCAACATATGAAGATGCTATTTTGAGCAGTACATTCTTATTGGATTTAACCATCCAACTATAGTCAATGTGACTCCCATTTGTGATTGAACAGTGAGCTCTAGGCTATTGGCCTTTTTGCATGTGCAGACCCCTCTTTGTACACTTACTATCTATAGTAGTATCATCTGATTGTGGGTAAGGTTTCCCATCATGGTTTTTCCCCTTATAGGGTTTCCACGTACAAATATTGGTGTCATGAGTTGTGGATGAGTTTATGTTTATGTTTCATGCATTAAATATTACCGGTATAGCAATTTACTGTTAACACTGTCTACCGGCATACTTAACTGGTTTACTAGTATTGAGCATTAAGTTGGTTAATAAGTTTTTGGTTTGAATTTATTATACAACTGATTCACCCCCCCCCCCTCTCAGTTGTATCCGGGACCTAACACTATACACGTAGATATCATTCAAAAATTCAAGGAAGGCTTGAAGAAGGCAAATCAGAGCTTAACTGGTACTAAATCTAGCATATGAAGATGCTATTTTGAGCAGTACATTATCATTGGATTTAACCATCCAATTGTAGTTAGTGTAACTCCCATTTTGTGATTGAGTAGTGAGCTCTAGGCAATTGGCCTTTCTGCATGTGCAGACACTATATTGTACACATATACTATCTGCAGTAGTATCATCTAATTGTGGGTAAGGTTTCCCACCATATTTTTTCCCCTTATAGGGTTTCCACGTACAAATATTTGTCATGTGTTGTGGATGCTATTTGTCTTTCTGTTTCATTCATTAAACTTTACCGACATTGCAATTAACTGTTAAAACTGTCAACCAGCATAAAGTTTGGTTTACCAGTATTATGCATTAAGTTTTGTTAAGCTAGTATTGGGTTGAAATTAATTGACAACTGATTCACCCCCCCACTCTTAGTTGCCTCCGGGTCCTAACATATGTTACTGTGCATTTGGTCACCCTTGCTAAATCCAGGTTGGTTTATGCCCATTTTTATGTTAATGTTGCTATTAACAAAGCGCTTCCCAACATTCTCTCCCTAAAATCAAAGTGGGGAAAATGGTCCTAGACCATTGTCTATGAAAATGCTACTCTTTTTTGTCAAAAATGTGATAAGCAAGGGCATACGATTGCTGAGTGTAAGACCCCCGTAACTGATGAACCTAAGCTTAAAGATAAGGCTATTGTGGATAATCCTATCAGCCCAAGTGCACCCTCTTCTTCAGCCCCTTTGGGGATACCTAATGTGTGTGAGATCTCTAATGATTACTCCCACACTGACAAGATCATAGACATTATAAAAACCCCTATTGATCCAGTAAAGAAATCTAGCCTAGTAGTGCCTCTGGAAGATGGATAAATTCCCCTGGTGATTAGTCTATGGCTATCCCCTGGTCCTTCTGCCTGATGAATACTAAGAGGGGGGTGAATTAGTATGCCAAAAATCTTTGCACTTAAACACTTTACAAGACTGACAGTAAACTGGTAAAACAGTTTAGCAGACAAACCAGTTAGCACACATGCAAACCAAATAGCAAATAATGCATTCACCCACAAAAGCACAAACACCATAACACATGAGATTTTGATGTGGAAACCCAAATGGGAAAAAACCATGGTGAGATGGAACTCACAAGTAACTATCTGTAGAATAGGAACCAGACCGGTTAAGGTCTTACAATGTTCTTTACCAGAATAGATCTTGTTAGGAATCTCAATCTCTGTTAGGAGATAAGTCTGATTAAAGACTACCTTGCTAGAGGATTTTAGATCCACAGATGTGAACCACCTTGTTAGAGGATTTACAAAAGGCTTTTGGGCCTACCCGATTAAGGGCTACAAACTTGTCAAAGATGTGAGTAATCAACAAGTGTTTGATCTAGCTAATAGCACAGACTGCTCGGTTAGATCCTTGATAGCTTGTTCCTAATGCATTCCAGCATTACTTCAGTCTTCTACACATTCATTTTCTCTCCAACTCCTTAACCACCTTAAACCCTAGCAACAACATAAACTTTCAGTACAACCACATCAACAACCTAAAACCCTAGACATGATGTCCTTATAAAGGAATCTGATTTCATGTCGGTCCAATAGGATTACATTACAATTTCCTAGGTTCAATGAACTTGGACATACTCGGTAACACGACACAAAAAGCACCGCCAGAGTGTCAGCACTGTCAAACAATCGATGGGTGGTAACTCATCACAAAATGTCGGTTGGTAACTCATCACAGAGTATTACCAGTTCATACAAAATACTGGTTGCTGGTTTGAGAAAAATGAAGACTGGGAAGTATGTGTTATGCCGCTTTGATCCTTCGTGCTGCTTGAGATCCATGAACTGCTTGGGGTCGACATGCCGCTTCAGACCGGTAAACACATTCTGCAAAATACCAATAGTCTAAAGACTATATTACAACATACCGATTGGAATAAATACCGGTTGAGCTTAAGCTCATACATATAAAGGGGATCTCAATGCAAGTGTGTGTCCATCAATGACAATCACAACAAAAACATCAAAAATGCCAGCAATCTCCCCCTTTGGCATTGATGGCAACAATTAGGAAAATAAAATTTTTGACATCTAAGTGTTTTACAACAAAATCATGCCATTAGCAAAATTTCTCCCCCTAAGCATATACACTATCCCTTTAACAATACAATGTATAACAATTTTGCATATAGAGCATAAACATTGAGATATTCAGAGTATATATCAAAATTTTGATTACCAGATACTTCTCCCCTATACTTCTCCAAATAGAATTCTTCTCCCCCTTTGCCAACAATGACAAAGTATAGCTAAACAACCCTATTTTCATTTGATATTAAAATAATAAAAGTTTATGACAATAAGGAATAATACTTGTCAAAAATAGATTTAAAGTCCTGCAAGAATTGTTTCATCGATAAGACCAGGACTCAAATAGGGAGGTGGCTACTTCTTTCTTGTCTGCATTTGGGAGACCTATTCTTCCATGGCATCGATTGTGCTCATCTCCTATGTCATTTTTAAGGCATCCAGGTTTAGATAGCACTTCTGAAGGATTTGCAATCATGGGAGTAGAACCAATTGTAGCTCCTGCAAATCTATAGACTGGGTGCTGATCTCTTGCTCCATTTTTGCTAACTGGATGTGAAACCAGTGAATGGTTTGCCCATAAGTTGTAAAGGAATCATAAGGTGGCTTGAATGTGCTCATGTAGGACTGCAAGTCTATTTGAAGCTTTTGCTTCTGAGCTAGCACATCATCATAGAACAAATGGGGTTGACAGATCTTGCTGAGTAGCAGATTCCCCTCATCCAGAGCATCCCTTATATCCTTTTGTTCTTTTTGCAGTTTAGACCGGAGCTCATGCAACTTCTTTACCAGAGCGGTATTAAGAGATTTTTGATGCTCTTTCTTGACATTTGCCTCTGTTGCCTCTTCTAGGCTCTGCACTTGATCATCCACTACTGTGCATAAAAGCTTAAGTTTAGCCAGTGATGATTTAGTGTTGGGAAGGTTAGTACCGGGTATCAAACCGGTAAGAGTGTCCACAGCTGCTTGAATTACATCCTGTTCCTTCTTCCTCCATATGTTTTCAAGCCGTTCTTGGGCAACTTTGATGCTCTGCATTAGCTCCATTTCACTTGCAGACTGGAGGTCGATAGGACTGGTGAGGTCAACCGGTTTGGCTTGACTACCGATTGCCTTCGGAGTCTCCATCTAGGTTCTCTTTGCCACCTCTCTTTCCTTATCCTCCTCTGTCTTTTTCTTCTCTGCTTCTCTCCTCTTCTCCTTTGCTTTGTCTTCCTCAGCATTTTTCCTTTCTGCTTCCTTCCGCTTCTCCTCTTCTTTCTCTTCCTCTTCCTTCTTCTTTTTCTTTGCTTCTCTCCTCTTCTCTTCTTCCTTATCTTCCTCTTCCTTCTTCCTCTCTACTTCCTTCTTCTTCTCCTGTTTCTTATCTTCCTCTTCCTTCTTCTTCCTCTCTGCTTCCTTCTTCTTGTCTTGTTCCTTGTCTTCCTCTTCTTTCTTTTTCCTTTTATCTTCTTCCTTATTTTTCTTTTCATCTTCTTTTCTTTTCTCCTCTTCCTCTTTTCTCTTTTCCTCCTCTTTCTGCTTCTCCTCATCTTCATCATTTTTCCTTTGCTCTGCCTGTTCCTTTGCCTCTTCCTGTCTGTCCTCAGCTTGCTTATCAACCTGTTTAGCCTGTTGCTCCTGTCCTATTGCCTCAGATTGTGTATCTTGAGTAACATCCTCTACGTCCATAGCATCAACATCAATGGTGTCGATCAGCTCAACAACTGGGTTTCCTTCATCATCAAATGCTTCATCTGGTTTTGTTATTACCAGTTCTTGCTCAGCGTTCCAGTTGGCTTCAGCCAATTGATGCATTTTCAGAGCTTCTAGAGCAAGGGTGTGTGTGTTCTTGAGTCCTTCTTTACCCTTCACTTCAAGTAACAGGAGTCTTCTTCTTCTCATGAAGAAGAGGCCTTTGTATTTGTTGATCACTTCAAACAGTTCTGAATTTGATACATTCGAAAAATGTTCAGCAAAAACTTTTTCTCTCATTTCCTGTTCTTTCTCTATGCCAATGCGCCATTTATTGTCTAAGGATTTATACAAAGAATCCGATGTCTCAGATCTAATTTCTAAAGGCGACCGGTCATTAACACATAAATATTGAATTATTTCTTTTTCCACCTCTTCCTTTTCATCATCATTAAAGTCATCAAAACAATCAATTAAATCATTCAATACTTTTTTCCTAATGTTTTTGATAGTTCTTTGACAATGTGTCAAAGGTTTGTAGGAGGAGATGTCAATATTTACTGGTGCCGATGATGTCGGTTCATTCTTTGTCTTTTTCTTTTCTTGACATGTTTTCTTTGGTTTTTCCTCAGACACAGTTTCTTTTGAGTCTTGAGAGGTATTCCTTGTCTTCCTCTTTCTCTCAAACACTTTAGCCGGTGCTGCTTCAAGTTTCTTCTTAGCCGGTGACCGCTTGGTCACTGCAGGACTGGCTGTAGTAGCTGGTGTCGATGATGAAGGCACTATTTTTGCCTTCTTCACTGAAGGTTCTTTTCCTTTCTTTGTTGAGGGTTCGTCAATCGGTGTTATCCTTTCTAGGTAGGTGTCAGTTCTTTTTGCCTTTGGATCAAGCGGTGAGGCAATAAGAGTAGAGGCATATCCTTCCAGCATATCATTCATTAACTCATAGCCCATAGGCTCCACTTCCTCCTGTCTGGGCTCAACAACCTCCATTATGCATTGATCCACTTTGACGGTGAAACATATATCATCTTCATATTTCTTGACAATATCATCTGATATTCTCACTCTTTGGCTCATTTTCCATCTGAACTCATCAAAATACTTGTTCAGAACTTCAGGGTAATCGGTTCCCACTGCTTGCAAACTTTCCTTTATCTATTTGGTAACCAGTTGGTCTGCAAACCACTGAATGTCTCCCACTCCTAGGAAGTATCCTTGAAAGTAAAAGAACAACCCAACCAATAGTTGTCCAAACTTGAACCTTAAAGAATTATCTTGTTTGATAGATTTCAGATTCAATAGGAGTTGGAATTGCATACCGATGCATAGGTCAAATGATGCATCCTCCTTGATCATTCGGTAAGCGACATTTACCGCAGTAGATACAGAGTTAATTCTGCTGGCTGAGAATGTCTGGTATCCAATCACCATACATGCATACTTCACTAGATCGTCTTTGATAGAATTGACGGTCATACCTTGTGAGTCACTCACTGAACCGGTGAGCTTGGATATTTCAATTTTTCTTACCATCCTTAGGGCTGGCACATCCCCTGTATTGCAGAAACTGGTGATGACATGAATTGCTTGTGGTGTTATATCATGCATTCTTTCTAGATACATCTTGTCAACATGAACTCTGCTCAGAATGATCCTAATGTGATCATCTGTGAAATCTTCCAGGAAATAAACATCATTATGGAGCTTCTTCTTCTCCAAGATACTATACTCCAGTTTGATCTTTTTATCTTTTCCACAGAACAAACCTAGCTAGGAGTGGATAGCAAGAGACCCTAGGTCTTCAAGTTTAAAATCAATATAATTTGAGATTCCCTCTTCTACTATAACACCGGCCGGAACTTGTGATAGGGAATTATATTTAGACTTGCGTTGAATAAAACTTGCAGACTTGACATATGCACTAGAACTGGTATGAGATGCGGAAGCCATGATAGAAACTTAAAAACTCGAGAAATACCTTTTGAAACACGTGAATTTAGGGCTTTTAGATTCTTCTCCACCTTGCACTCCGTCGGTTGCAGAATCACTGCTTTGCATTCTTCACTTACCCGTTTGCAATTTGAACTTGAATCTCCTTCAAGGTTTCTTAAATTCTCAGAATTGCAGAATAAATCACTTTGTCGTCGCTCTGCACTCGAAAACCTCCTTCGCTTCGAAAACTGATAGTGAGAAATGATTTGAAAAATCTTTTTAAACATATTCCTCACCTACCACAATTAATGCTCCTCCATTAGGGCGTAAACCCTAATTTGCCTTTCACCATTTTCGGTCTTCCACCAACTAACAGGTATCACATACCAGTTAAGGTCTTTTACTGATGTAAACCAGGGGTTCGAAACATTTCGCCGTTTTCTCCCCCTAAGCTTTTCTAAAGCTTAGTTTTCCAGTTTCGTGATTTCCACACTAGGTGCAGAAACCGATTCCTCTTGTAACACTGCTGGTTTCTTCTTCCAGGTTTTGTTCATGTCTGCTTGAACAGTGTCAACATCAATGTTTCCTTTCAGAGTGATCGATATTTCATCAGATATGTTCTTTCTTGATCTATAGAATCTAGCAACGTGACCCGGTTTGTTGCAATGATAGCAGACCAATCCAGGTGCTCTCCAAGGTCCATTGTTCATGTTTACATTCTTCCTTTTGCATGTTGCAGTAGTGTGACCATGACCATGACAGACCATACAGTTTTCTCTCCATACGGTTGCCGCTTGATAGCCACTACTTCTTGGCTAATGATTGAAGGCATTAAACCGGATGTGATTCTGGTTCACAAAAGGTTCAGGACCAACTCCTTGGGTCCTCTGAGGATATCTTCCAGTGTTGTTCATAACAAACCTACATTCTGATGCCCTATGCCCATACTTGTTGCATGCATAATAGTTACCATCAAATCTATAGGATCTAGGCTTATCATTTAGGAAATAAGGAAAATTGTTGTAAGCCTTACTCCTACACACATTTGCAGCATGTCCTTCTTTAAGACAGTTAAAGCAAATAGGTTTAAACTTTTGCTTACCTTTATCCTTTTTTGTTGGTTGGTTTTTTGATGTTCCAGCATTTGTACCAGAGGTCTCACCTTCCTCATGACCGGAATAACCAAGTCCATTGGTATTCTTAACCGGTTTGGCAGATTCAAGCTTTTGCTCTAGCTTGATAGTAATCTTGTTGAACTTAGCGAGTATTTCCTTTGACTCAGAGAGTTCTTTGGAAATAGCAGCATTTGTTTCCAACAGGTTTTCATTCTTAGAGATGGCAATGTTCAGTTCTCCTTGCATGTCTTCCTTTTCCACTTTTCTTGCATGGAGTTGAGTAGTTAGGGCATTGATCTCTTGTTTCAGCTTGGAGATCTCATGATCTCTTTCTTTCACCAGATCTTCAGCTTTCCTCTAGTTCTCAAGCTCTTGACACATCCTGATAGTCAATCCTTCCAACTCCTTTCTCAGGTTGGAGTTTGATTCATTCAACTTATTTACTTCTGCAATTAGGGCTTCCATGTCTGCTTCATCTAAAGAACTATTTTCAGATAGCTCCATCAGCTTTTCAGCATGTTCTCTCCTTTTTTCTTGAGATGCCTTGTATTTGACCATAAAGGCTTGCTCAGACTGAGTGAGCCGATGAGTAAGTTCCCTTATAGAGTATTCCCCCATATCTCTTTCCAAGTGGTTAAACTTATAGAAAGGTAGGCTCTGATACCAATTGATGAATACTAAGAGGGGGGGTGAATTAGTATGCCAAAAACTTTGCACTTAAACACTTTACAAGACTGACAGTAAACCGGTAAAACAGTTTAGCAGACAAACCAGTTAGCACACATGCAAACCAAATAGCAAATAATGCATTCACCCACAAAAGCACAAACACCATAACACATGAGATTTTGACGTGGAAACCCAAATGGGAAAAAACCACGGTGAGATGGAACTCACAAGTAACTATCTGCAGAATAGGAACCAGACCGGTTAAGGTCTTACAATGTTCTTTACCAGAACAAATCTTGTTAGGAATCTCAATCTCTATTAGGAGATAAGTCCGATTAAAGACTATCTTGCTAGAGGATTTTAGATCCACAGATGTGAACCACCTTGCTAGAGGATTTACAAAAGGCTTTTGGGCCTACCCGGTTAAGGGTTGTAGACTTGTCAAAGATGTGAGTAATCAACAAGTGTTTGATCTAGCTAATAGCACAGACTACTCGGTTAGATCCTTGATAGCTTGTTCCTAATGCATTCCAACATTACTTCAGTCTTCTACACATTCATATTCTCTCCAACTCCTTAACCACCTTAAACCCTAGCAACAACATAAACTTTCACTACAGCCACATCAACAACCTAAAACCCTAGACATGATGTCCTTATAAAGGAATCTGATTTCATGTCGGTCTAATAGGATTACATTACAATTTCCTAGGTTCAATGAACCTGGACATACTCGGTAACATGACACAAAAAGCACTGCTAGTGTCGGCACCGTTAAACAATCGTTGGGTGGTAACTCATCACCAAATGCCAGTTGGTAACTCATCACAGAGTATTACCGGTTCATACAAAATACTGGTTGCCAGTTTGACAAAAATGAAGACTGGGAAGTATGTGTTTTGTCGCTTTGATCCTTCGTGCCACTTGAGATCCACAAACCGCTTGGGGTCAACATGCTGCTTCAGACCGGTAAACACATTCTGCAAAATACCAATAGTCTAAAGACTATAATACAACATACCGGTTGGAACAAATACCGGTTGAGCTTAAGCTCATACATATAAAGGGGATCTCAATGCAAGTGTGTGTCCATCAATGACAATCACAACAAAAACATCAAAAATGCCAACACTGCCTCCCCCTCCTTGGCTACATATGATGGCTACCTCTTCCCTAGGTCTTTTTCTGTTACTATCCCCATGACTCCCCAAGCCCCCTTTAACCTCTGTGGTGTTAAGTCTCCCCTGGGTGGAACTAACCTATTAAGTTTCATAGCCCCTCACTGCCCCCCTAGCAGTTAAGAGATTTCAGAGGAAGTGGTTAAATCTCCCCCACTGACTTCTAATGTGAATTTATCACCACCCTATTATCCCTCTGCGGACAATGAGGACTGGTTGCCTTAGAAGAAAAAAACTAGATCTAAGAAGGCAGATGTGGGCATTGATAGTAAAGTTGGAAGACCAACCGAGAGGGTGCTGAGACATAAAAGTATGGCAAGGGATATTGCAAGGGGCAAAAAATTGACCCTTGATGGAATTAACATAACTAAGAAATGAAGTTCCTCTCTTGGAACATAAGGGGACTCAACAAACCCCAAAAGAAATTTTCTATTAAAAAAATATATCTTGAAGATGAAGCTAGATAATTTTCTACTTCAGGAAGTCAAAATGTCCTACCAAAATTTTGCAACCACTACTAGTAAACTTTGGCTGGGGGCTGCCTTTTTGTATGTTGAGGCGTTGGGGGTGTCTGGTGGAATTGCTACCCTTTGGTACCCCTGTAAAGTCCAAGGAAAGGTCTATGTTAGCTCTCAGAACTTCCTGGTGGTTACTTTCCAATATGGTGATCTCTGCTTGTTAGTCCCAATCGGTGCTAAGAGGGAAGGGGTGAATCAACACTTTACCAGTTTTACACAATGAAAACTTTTAACTCAAGTTTGTACTAACTTAACATTCATTAATATAAATAATTACTTCAAAAGAATATGTATGCATGAAAAGATACACAATGACAACAAGATTTATCTCATGGAAACCCAAATGGGAGAAAACCACGGTGTGAGTAGGAACCTACAAAAATTGTACTCTTCTGGAGTCCGCACGGTGAGGAGCCATCCCTCTTAGGAGATTACAAAGACACTATTAGGTGCCACTCGGTTAAGGGAATTTTATTAAGGGATGTTAGTGCCTTTACTCTATTAAAGGTAGCCTTGTTAAAGGTATTAGGATCATCAATTAAGATGACACCCAATTAAGGGATTTTTAGAGTGGGACCTGTTAAAGTCCACCCTATTAAGGGATTTTAGTTGCAATGGTTAGAAAGCAATAGAGAGATGATCTACTGGAGTGGCTACTGATAACTTGATCACATCGCATTGAAAATCATACTCTATCTGCAACGGTTGTGTCTTCTCTGCACAACACCGGTTTTTTGAATATACCTTCGACTCTGCATTCTGCCAATTTACTGATCCTTGACTCTTCACTCTGTCGGTCCTCTATCCCTCGACTCTACACTCTATTCTACTCCCCATGTGTTCACTTTTCCATATCTCTTTTCACATGAACAACAACCTTATCCAAATGAATTAAGTGAATTTATTAACCTTTGATTATGTCGCCAAATTTCCCTCCAAAACACTCGATTCAAAATTCTGTTACCGTGCCACAAATCACTCTCCAAAAATCATTCTAGGAATCTCTGTGAAAATAGTCGTTCATGCCGATAAGTCTATCGGTTCATTGGAGAAGACTGCTAGTTTAACTGGATGTTAACTGAATGTTACCAAGTATGTCGGTTACAAACTCTACCGATGTATCGATTAAAATCTACCTAGTCGATTACCTCCTTTCTACCGATCTGTTCACTACTTAGTCGATTGACCTCTACTATGCCGGTCTACTCACTGCTTGCTTGTTGACCTCATGTGTGTCAGTCTACTAACTACTTACCCTGTCTACACATTGCTTAGCTGGTTAACCTTAGTATACCGGTCTACTTACTGATGATAGATTGTGAAGACTTGGAAGATGATGTTGCCAAGAATGACAACCATATTATCACCGGTCATACAAAATGCACTAGAATGCCAACAAACTCCCCCTTTGGCATTGGTGGCAAATACTACAAAAATGTGCTGGTCCTGGCCCCTGTTTCTAACTCCTGTAACTCATAATGTATAAGTCTCCAAAACTCCCCCTTTTTCCATAAATGGAAAACACTATACAGAATAATTTGTCAAAGTAAAGCAAAAAGCTCCTTGAAATTTTCTTGAGCTACTTTCAAAGAGGATTCCCATGAAGATTTTACCTGTTTCATGGTGGTGAAGTGTCCATGCATAACTACAATAAAAACCTCCATATCATCAACTGTCTTGCAGTCAGGTTCACTAATGAGGCGGTCTACTTCTTTAATATTCATTCGCATGAAGTTAATAATTGGTGCCAGATAGCAGTGTAGCTCTAACAAACTAAGACCTCGTTTGTCCTCTTCTTATTTCAACCTTTTAATTTCATGATTAAGCTGTTTGACCTTGCCAATAAAATTTGATGTTGAACTGGTAAGAGGATCAAAAGAGCTTATCGGATCTTGAATTTCTTTTTGAGTATGATTTATTTTGTCTTCTACATCTCTGATTAAATCAGTAAAACTTGAAGATTTGACCAGTAATTGACCAACTTCCTGAAGTATATTTTTTATTTCCTTTGTTCAGGTGGAGAGGGTAACTTTTCAAAATGATATTTGTTCCATTAAATTTTCTCCTCTCTTTGATTCATATTGCCTTACTGCAACCTTCTCCAGATCGGTTACCTCTGAACTGATTTATGTAACAAGAGTACTCAACTGATCAATGATGGGGGAAGTATCATCAACAACAATGTCAGGAATTAGGTCAGAGAGAATTATCTTGGCAGAATTGAGAATTCTTGCCTTCTTCTTCGTTGCTCTTAATTTAGCCTTTTCAGCTTGAATTTTTAGTTTTTCTGAGACTTTCATCAACTGCTTGGGAGTCATTTTCTTTATATCAATGACCGATTCTCCCTCTTCTTTCTCCTTTGTTTCATCTTCCTTTCTGCAATCTTTGTTGGTATTTTGGTATGGTTTTTTCATTGATGTCAACACCTACTAACACTTATCAATTGTGGCACTTTGAAGAATTGGAAATGATCACCGACAAGCAACTGACTTATGCACAATCACCAGTATCTGGTACACCGGCAGGATATAATGTTCACCAGCACTTGGAATGATATGGAAAACACCTGGTTATGTTAAAGACCTCATTTGGACACTTTGTCTTGGAGATTTGTTCATTGGCATATTCATATTTGCATATTTGTTGTTACCAACAAATAGGTCCAGAATAAGCACCGACAGACTTATCTATTCTAGATCAGCACGACATGCTATGGAGATATTTTATTAATGTTGTAATTACATTGAGCCAACATGTTGAATTGGTTATTGCATCAGATATTGTTTTATTTGTAAAATGATTTTATTGTAATATCCTTTAGAGCTGACCTACTAAAATTGGTCTTAGGTTATGACATAAATGTAAGATCTTATTTATAAGATCAAATATGGAATGCAAAAAAGAATTGTGTGAAGGTATATGTGAGAATAAGCAGAGCTATACACGCAAACATCATTTCAAGGTTGATGGAGGGTTTTTGTGAAGACAATCAGAACTACACCGGTACTGAATCCAGCATAGTAAGATGCTATTTTGAGCAGTACATCCTTATTGGATTTAACCATCCAATTGTAGTCAGTGTGACTCCCATTTGTGTTTGAGCAGTGAGCTCTAGGCACTTGGCCTTTCTGCATGTGCAGACCCCATTTGTATACACATACTATCTGCAATAGTATCATCTAATTGTGGGTAAGGTTTCCCATTGTGGTTTTTCCCCTTACAGGGTTTCCACATACAAATATTGGTGTTATGTGTTGTGGATATTATTGTCTTTCTACTCCATGCATTAATCCTTACCGGTACTATAATTAACTAATAAAACCGTCTATCGGCATAAAAGATTAATTTACTGGTATTAAGCATTAAAGTTGGTTAGGTTGTTTTTGGTTTAGATTGTTGGACAACTAATTCACCCCCCCCCTCTCAGTTGTCCCTGGGACCTAACAATTGGTATCAGAGCCTAGTCCTCTTTTTGCAGAAGTTTAACAGCTTGAGGACATCCAATGTCTACTAACTATTTCAGGAAGGACAGTCCTAAGCTTGATGGAACCAACTATGGAATATGGAAGATCAGAATGGAGACACATCTTAATTGCATTGGAAAGGACATCCGGGATGTTACAAAGAATGGCTATACAACTCCTACAACCAGTCAGCCTAATCCACCAAAATTGGCTAAAGATGAGGAAAATGATTGCAAAGCAAGAGAAGCACTTTTGAGCGCATTATCAGATCAGCAAATCATGGGATTATCAGATAGATCTACTGCTAAAACTATTTGGGATCATTTGGAAACACTGAATGAAGGAGATTCCACAGTCAAAATTGCAAAACTTGAAAGCTTCCAGGTCAGGTATGAAATTTGAAAATGGAAGAAGATGAAAGGATTTATGCTTTTATGGAAAGAGTTAATGAAATTGTTTTGGGTATTAAATGTTGTGGAGGAACCTTAAGTGAAGATGAAATTGTTTCAAAAGTTTTAAGAGGATTGCCACCGGCATATAAAATGAAGGTTATTGCTATAAATGAGTTAAGAACAATGCCTAATACATTAGTAACTAGGGATACATTGATTGGAGAACTTTCAGCTTTTGAAATTGAGGAATTTGGTCTTGTTGCTACTATAAAGATAGATTTAGCTTTTAAGGCATCAACATCATCTTAACCATCATTTGACAAGTCTGATTGGAAAGCCTTTTATGCAAGAGAACTTGAAGAAAGCACGAGACAAAATGAAGAACTTGAAGAACTTGAAGCACTATTTGCAAGGAAAATGCCTAAAGGTTTAGTTGGAAGTAAGTATGAAGGTAAAGCACCCTTTAAATGCTTTAACTGTAATAAGATTGGTCATATGGCTTCTAGATGCCCTGATATACATGCTAGACTAAGAGAAGAAGCTAGAAGAACATACAAACCTAATCCTGAATATCAGAGATACAGATTTAAGAAGAATAAAGATAAATCTTGTTATCTTACTGATGAAGGAGTCACTGATGATTCTGATGAAGATCCGACAGACAATGGATGGGTTTTTGTTGCTATAATAGAAGATCAACTGACACCTACTGTTCAACTAGTAGAGAAGGCCCTGGTAGCTAAAGTTGAAGTTAAGGATGAATGGATCATTGATTCAGGATGTTCACATCACATGACTGGTGATAAAGGCAAATTCTTGAACTTTCAAGAATATAATGGAGGCTTAGTAAGATTTGGAGATGATAAAGCTTGTTTGATCAAAGGTAAAGGTACAATATCTCTTGATGGTAAGCATAATACTGACAATGTTTACTATGTGGAAGGTTTAAAGCATAATCTTTTGAGTGTTGGTCAATTAGTTGAGAAAGGATTTTAGTTACAATTTAAGAATGGAAAATGCAAAATTTTGAACAGAACTGGCTTGGACATTGCAACTGGTAATCATACTAGAAGTAACATCTTTCATTTGAATAACAGTGAAAAGGCATGCTTGATTGCACATATTGATGAAAGTTGGCTATGGTATAAGAGACTCTGTCATGTAAATTTTGATTGCATGGTAAAAATTAGTACTACTAAGGCAGTTAGAGATTTACCTAAGATTGTTAAACCTCACAATCCGGTATGTAAGGAATGTCAATTTGGAAAACAAGCTAGAGCTACTTTTAAAAGTATTCCAGAAAAATAAAATAATGCTCTTGACTTAATTCATACTGATTTATGTGGTCTAGCTAGAACTAAAAGTTTACAAGGTGATAGATATTTCATGCTAATCATTGATGATTACTCTAGAATGTGTTGGGTTACTTTTCTCAGAGAAAAATCAGAAGCACTTGGGAAGTTCAAACTGTTCAAAGCAATGATAGAGAATGAAACCGGTAAGAAAATCAAATGTCTGAGATCAGATCAAGGAGAAGAATTTACATCTAAGGAATTTAATGCATTATGTGAAGTGAATGGAATCAGAAGACAACTATCAACACCCCAGACACCACAACAGAATGGAGTTGTAGAAAGAAAAAATAGAACTATCTTGGATGCAGCTAGAAGTATGTTATCTAAAGCAAATCTACCACATGTGTATTGGAGAGAGGCAGTAAGCACAACGGTCTATACATTCAACAAAGTTAACATGAAAGGAGAAACCGGTAAGACCCCTCATGAACTATGGTTTGGTATTACTCCTACTCTTAAATATTTCAGAATATTTGGAAGCAAATACTATATTAGAAGGGATAAGTATATTGGCAAATTTGATCCTAGAAGTGATGAAGGAATATTTCTTGGTTATTCATCTAAGAGTAAGACATATAGATGTTTTAACAAAAGATTACAGAAAATTGTTGAGATTACAAATGTGAAGATTGATGAACAATTCAGAGGAACCTCAAGGTATGTAGACTTTGAACTGGCAACAGAGATTCTAACAAATGAACCTACATTGAACCCGTCGGTACAGAATGAAGATCTAGTTACACCGGTATCATCTGAAAATTCCACAGTAACTGAGGAACAATAGCAAATGAAGACACCCCGGTATGTAAGACTAAATCACTCTGAAGATCAGATAATTGGAAACAAGTACAAAGGAGTTATGACAAGAGGAAGACTGGCAAATGAAGAGGTATGTCTTATTTCTCAAATTGAACCATCATAAATTAATGAGGCATGTGAAGATAAACACTGGATTAAAGCTATGGAAGAGAAACTAGAACAAATTGAAAAAAATAACACATGGACATTAGTTCCCCGGCCTAAAGACAAAAATGTGATTGGAACAAAATGGGTATTCAGAAACAAACTTAATGAAGATGGTAAGGTAATCAGGAATAAAGCAAAACTAGTGTGTAAGGGATATTCTTAGAAAGAATGAATTGATTATAATGAAACCTTTACACCGGTAGCTAGAATTGAGGCATTTAGATTATTCTTGGCTTTTGTAGCACATAAGAACTAAAAAGTATATCAAATGGATATTAAATGTGCATTTCTGAATGGAGATCTTGAAGAAGAAGTTTACATTGAACAACTTGATGGATTTTCTTTGACAGATAACAAAGATATGGTTTGCAGGTTAAGGAAAGCTTTGTATGGGTTGAAACAAGCTCCAAGAGCTTGGTATGCAAGATTGGATAAGTATCTTTTGAAGATTGGTTTTTCTAAAGGTAATGATGATAGCAACTTATATTACAAAGTGAATAATGATGACATCTTGGTTATAGAAGTTTTTGTTGATGATATAATCTTTGGAGGAGAAGATGGATTATGTAAAAACTTTTCTAGTGTAATGCAGCAAGAGTTTGAAATGTCTATGATTGGAGAAATAAAATTCTTTTTAGGATTGCAGATTTCACATACTGATAAAGGTATATTCTTGAGTCAATCCAAGTACTTGAAGGAGTTACTAAAGAAATATGGGAAGGAAAAATCTAAACCGGTAAGCACACCTATGACTAAAAAAGATAAATTATCACTAAGAGATGAATCAACACCTATTAATCCGACTAGCTACAAATCTATGATAGGAGGTTTACTATATTTGACACAAACAAGACCTGATATTATGAATGTAGTATGTATTGTTTTAAGATTTCAAAGTAATCCTAGATAAAATCACGAATCAACAGTAAAAAGGATTTTTCGGTAGTTATAAGGCACTACAAATCTTGGATTATGGTATCCTAGAGATGAAAACTTTGAATTATGTGCATACACAGATGCAAATTGGGCGAGATGTGGATGATAGATAACGCACCACCGGCGGAGCATTTTTTCTTGGCAACAGATTAATTTCTTGGTTGAGTAAGAAACAAAGTTGTACATCTTTATCAACAACAGAATCAGAATATGTTGCATCAACAACTAACTGTACACAGGTACTATAGCTTAAACAAATGTTAAAGGATATAAAGGTAAAATGCAACGAACCTATTACTATCTATTGTGATAATACTATAGCAATTGATATATCTAAGAATTCGGTATTACATTCTAAAACCAAACATGTTTCTATCAAATTAAATTTTCTAAGGGAGAATGTTGAAGCAAAAGAAATGAAACTGGTTTATGTGAATACTAAAAAGTAGATTGCAGATATTTTCACTAAACCTCTGCCTAAGGAGACCTTTGAATATCTTAGAGACTAGCTTGGGGTCATACCCCCATCGGTAGAGACTTAGACAGTTTATGTTTGTCATCAACCAACAAAATTAATAGAGAAATCTTTTATTCCGGCTTTGATGAGGAAGCTACTTCTCAGGGGGAGTAGTTGGTATAGTGAATTGGTTGGTATTTTGTATCTGAAAAATGGTTTTTATATTGACTTTGGCATTT
The DNA here is from genome assembly GCF_030272615.1 of Cryptomeria japonica. Taxonomy (NCBI): domain Eukaryota; kingdom Viridiplantae; phylum Streptophyta; class Pinopsida; order Cupressales; family Cupressaceae; genus Cryptomeria; species Cryptomeria japonica. Next base: position 689,901,514 of record NC_081405.1, on the reverse strand, counting down.
GATGTCAAAGGGGGAGAGATTGGTATGGAAAAACACAAGAAAAACACATGTCACTCCCAGGGGAAGAGATTGTTACTTTGGGGAGAGATTGTTTATCCAAATTTTGATTTCTGGTTATTATCTCTTTCTGGGAGATTGTTGGTTTTGGGTATTTGGCATTTTTGTTTTGGCACTTTGATGGTTTTTCCATATTATGTTGCCATCAATGTCAATGGGGGAGACTGTTGGTATTTTGGTATGGTTTTGTCATTAATGTCAACACCTACCAACACTTATCAACTGTGGCACTTTGAAGAATTGGAAATGATCACCGGCAAGCAAGTGACTTATGCACAGTCACTGGTATCTGGTACACCAGAAGGATATAATGTTCACCGACACTTGGAATGATATGGAAAACACCTAGTTATGTTAAAGACCTTGTTTGGCCACTTTGTCTTGGAGATTTGTTCATTGGCATATTCGTATTTGCATATTTGTTGTTACTAGCAAATAGGTCTAGAATAAGCACCGGCAGGCTTATCTATTCCAGATCAACATGGCATGCTATGGAGATGTTTTATTAATGTTGTAATTGCATTGAGATGACATGTTGAATCAGTTATTGCATCGGATATTGTTTTATTTGTAAAATGATTTTATTGTAATATCCTTTAGAGCCGACCTACTAAAATTGGTCTTAGGTTATGATATAAATGTAAGATCTTATTTATAAGATCAAATGTGGAATGCGAAAAAGAATTGTGTGAAGGTATATGGGAGAATAAGCAGAGATATATACACATACATCATTTCAAGGTTGAAGGAGGGTTTTTGTGAAGACAATCAAAACTACACTGGTACTGAATCCAGCATAGTAAGATGCTATTTTGAGCAGTACATCCTTATTGGATTTAACCATCCAATTGTATTCAGTGTGACTCCCATTTGTGTTTGAGCAGTGAGCTCTAGGCACTTGGCCTTTCTACATGTGCAGACCCCATTTGTATACACATACTATCTGCAGTAGTATCATCTATTTGTGGGTAAGGTTTCCCACCGTGGTTTTTCCCCTTACAGGGTTTCCACGTAAAAATATTGGTTTTATGTGTTGTGGATGTTATTGTCTTTCTACTTCATGCATTAATCCTTACCGGTACTGTAATTAACTAATAAAACTATCTACCAGCATAAAAGACTGACTTACCGGTATTAAGCATTAAAGTTGGTTAAGTTGTTTTTGGTTTAGATTGTTGGACAACTGATTCACCCCCCCCCCTCTCAGTTGTCCCCAGGACCTAACAATCTTAACCTCTGAACTAGTTGCAGTGATGATTTTTACCTTCTTCTTTTCACTTTCATTTTCTAAGTCTAACTTCCTCTTTGTCGGACGTGTATCCATCATTGCTTTCTTATCCTCTACTTTCTTCTCTTCATCTTTGCCTTCTTCTGATAGAATATGATTTGGTGTCAATGAAGATCTGTGAGGTGTATCCTCATAATGAATGTCTTCAATTCTCACTTCATCTTGACTGGGAAGCTTAGTTTGATCAGCTTCCTTCACCGGTGTAGTGTGAACTGGTTGCTCAACATCCTTTGTCAGATTGGGAATGTCTGACACAACATTTACTATGATCTCATTAACTGAGAAGACATCAAAACCTTCAGTAGAGTCTTTTTATTTACCTTTTTCTTTGTCAAGGGCAGCTGCACCTTGGTTCTGTTTTGTTTCCTTTTCTATTTCTTCTTCAACTTCCTTTTGTTGATTCATGATTTTCTTCCACAAGACAACACCTTCTTCATGCACTGCTTCAACTTCACCTACTACCACTCTCCCAATTCTATTTCTTATCTTGAAATTTTGAATGCATGCTTCAACCACTAGTTAAGCTTGATCAAGGTCTAAATCATGTTGCACTTCCATGAGTGCTTTTATTTTGTGTTCTTTCTCAATAGCTAGAGTTGTTTTCCATCTCCCTTCAATTTGATCTTGCAAATCTGATGGGATTAATCCATATAATTCGCTGGGAGTCCTACAAAACTTGTGCAAGTTCCAGATCAAGGATTCTTCAATTTTCCTTTTATCTTTTTCATTACTGAGGGAATATGTTTTCCCAACACTAGAAAAGCCTCCAAATTTTTTGATCCCATGGACCAATTCATCAACTATTGGGGCTTTGTTTTTTCCACTTCTTCTAACCTCTTTAATCTCCACATATGATTGGGTGTTAGTGATATCACCCTCTTTCTCATCCTTTTTGAGCTTTGTACCAACTTTTCCTTCACTCTTCTTCTTTCTGGTATACGTCACTCCTATCATTCTATCTTTACTTGGAGAAGATACAGGAGTACCTAAATCCTTTTCTTTTGTGTATGTTGTAGTATTGGTTGCTGTAGTCCCCTTGGGTTTTGTCTTTGACACTTTCTTCTTTTCACCTGTTAATTCTTCATCTTTATTAGGGTTGATCCTTGATTGTACACTAGCACCAGTGGAGTTAGTGGAATCAGATGCTTCACCTCCATATTTCTTGTCAAGAGTATGAATCATTCTTCTTACTTTTCTTTTCATGATTGGAACCTAAAGTTCCTATTTTATTTTGGAGCTTGCCTCCTCATAGGTTCCAAATCTGTTTGCCTTCAAGTTCACCAGTTTGGACAGTAGCATATTGACATGTATTTTAACAATGTCCGCTGCAACCTCATAGCCCATAGGTGGAACCCAAAAGGTTCTGGGTTGAACCGCTTGAATGATACAACAATCTATGTCTATAAGAAAGCAAATGTTGTCTTTGTATTTCTGCACTATACCGGTTGGAATTCTCCCTTTTGTGGATCCTAATTTGAAATTCCTTAAAGTATCCCCATATTGTTTCACCAAACCTATCTCCTAGATCCCTAATCATCTCACCTATCTGAACCATTTAGACCATACTATATTACCCTTACCGGGAAAGAAGTTTTCCACATAAAAAAATATACATACCAGCAGTGACCCATATTTGAAAGACTGCTTCTTCTCCTTCTTGATTCTCTCCATGTTTACCATAAATCGGCTTCTGATCATCTCACAGATATTATATGAAGCATCCTCCTTGATGATTTGATAGGCAACATGTATGGCACCGCTCAGTACACTATTTATTTGGCTTGATTGATAAACCTTGTAAGCCAACACTACAGAAGCAAATCTTACTTCAGCATCCTCAATATGAGCGATTGTCATTGCTCTACTGTCACATTTGGATTCAGTTAACCTAGTGACTTCAGTTGATGAAATTGTTCTTAGGGTTAATGCTTCGCCGGTTGCACTAAACCTTGTAACTCTTCAAATCACATCCTTTGTGATCTTGATCGGTACTTGAGTTTACAACCACAAGAATTGATCATGAACTCTTCTCAATACATACCTAACCCAGTTGGCATGAAACTAATTAGGAAAATCGACAACATTAGACAAACCCTTGGTCTTTAGAGGTAGATATTTTGCCTTCAACTGATCATTAACACAAAACCCTTTAAATTCATTTCGAATGAATTTGTCTCCAATTTCTTCGAGATTGCAATGGATGAAGGAGCGAATGTCTTCAACCAATAATACACCGGAGGGCACATATGATAAGGCACCAGTCATGTCGATCTCACCGGCTTTCATTGGATGCAGCTTGAACTCGGCTTGGGGTTCTTTGATAGCTTCAACCAACACAAGAGTTGATATAGGCACTACCATGATGACCTTCAAACAAACATTTTCAACCGGGGTTTGAATACCGTCTCCTCAGAAATACCAAACACCACTATCACTCTTCTTGAACTTTCCACTAAAATATTACTAGCAAGATTTCAATTGCCTTTGATCGCACAAGAGCTCGAGAAAGTTCACAAGAAATCAAGGTAAATGAAATGTGTTGACATTTCCTTATTTATCTATTGAGATTTATCGGTGCTATGATACAACAATTAGATTAGAAACTTACAACTTAAAGTACATTGATTTTCCTTTTACAGGTTGTTTGTTACCGATACCGACATACAAACAATTAAATCACAAGACATTTCTCAAACAAGAACTTTAGGCTAACTTTTATGCATCTCAACTATGCAGATAGACATAACCTTATATTGGAAAAGGGGATACAAAAATAACCTTACCATATGTGCTCCCCCTGAGTATTGGTATGCCTAGTTTGAAGAGGAACTGCCATCACTGGTGAATGATGACTTAGTTTCTGGAGGACTTTCTTCGTCTTTGCTTTCTTCTCTCTTAAGCCATGTCTTTTTCATTTCATTCTTTACCTCTTCAATTGTCTTCTTTCCTTTCAATTCATTTTTTCCTTTCTTCTTTCCAAACCAGTTCTTGTCTCCAGACTGGTTATAGGATTGGTTCCTACACTCTCTAGCTAAGTGACTGATCTTATGGCAATTGAAACATGCCATACCAATTGTCATCCATGGTCCTACCTTATTTCTCTGCCCCAATCTCACTCTGCAATTTGTTGCAACATGACCAAAATTACCACAAGTGGAACAAGTGACATTGAACTTATTATTCCTTTTATTAGGACTAACCGGTTTGAATGGTGATCTTGATAAATTTGAATTGAGCCTGCATTCTTCATATTTGTGTCCAAACTTATTGCATGTAAAGCAATGTCCATTGAACCTTCTTCTATTTGACATAGTTAGATTGAGATCTACACTCATAAGCAATGTGACCATACTTATGACAATTATGGCAATAACCATCAAAGGTGAAAATCTTCTTTTGACTAACCGGTTTGTTTCTACAGACATCAGACTTATGACCTGGTTTACCACAATGATTACAAGAATATTTGGGAAACTTCATACCTTTCACTTCTAAATTATTCCTTCTATCATCTTTAATCCTTTTGGATTTAGATGATTCTACAGTTTCCATAGGACCTGTACCGAAGTAACCAAGACCGGTTGTTTCCTTTGTTCTTCTCTGAGCCTTCAACTGTTTATCTATCTTCTCAGAGCTTTCATTGAATTTCCTCAGCTTCTCATTTCTCTCATTTTTAGCTTTCAACTCACTCTTGAGTTGTTCAATCTCTTTCATCATATTTTCCTTTTCCTCTGTGTTCTCATGCATATGTTTATGTATGTATTTGATGCTCTGCAAAAAGGATTAGAAAATCTATTTGATGACAACACACACAAGAGCACAAGAAACAAACGTTTAGCAACAAAAGATTATCCTAAACAAGCATATCAAGAGAGATATTAAGCATGAAATAGAAAGCATACAAACATGGAATAGATAAACCATACTCGTCCAAATGCTAATCAAGATGCTCATAGCTGCTCCTCCCTTGTTCCTCTCCTCTCCAAGTTCCACATGAGTGTAGCTCTTAGCTTTTAGCACTAGCTATGGATTCCATATGGAGATTCAAGATGGTTGAATATGATAAAAAAATGCTATGCAAGTGTAGATAGCGATGCTATGAAAAAGCTCTATGCTAATACCAGTATAACAACAATACTCTAATGCTTCCTCCTTTGCTTGAGGAGAAGGGTTCTATTTATAGCAGAAATGGGGAAATGAATGGTTAAGATTGAGCAATCTTAACAAGGGTTAGGATTGAAAGATATTCAATCCATGTGAGACTTTCAACCCAATCCCATGTTGACAAGTGTCACCATGAGGAGGCTTGAGAGGAGAGATAAGGAGCATTAAATGCTTGAGGGGACATGATGGTTACCCTAGGGGGTTGGGTTAGGGTTAGGTTAATGGATATTCCTTTTATCCAAGGGATAAATGAATGTGCAAGGGTTAAATGGTTACCTTAGTCAAAGAAATAAACGCTTTGAAGAGACCCATGAGTCAAAAGGATGGTTAAGTTAGAGGAAAGTCTCTAACCAAAGGTAAAAGATGAGTTAACGATAAATGGTTATGTAAGAGCCTTTAATGGTTTGGAAGACTTTAGAGGTTAACCATTTGAAGACATAAAGCCTTTAATGGTTATTGAAGACTTTGGAGGTTTTTGAGAAGTGACTTCCTTTTATTTAGGAATGTGACAATGATTAGGAAAGGATTAGGCTAATTAGAAGGAGTTAGAAAAATCTAGAAGGGATTTAGGCATGCAAGTGGATTTTGTAGGAGAATGCAAGTAGGAGGAATTTTGGGATTTTCAATTAAAATAAAATCATTTATTTCAATTAAATGGTGTAATTTGCATTTGGATAGATATTTAAATAAATATTAATTTATTTAAATGTGAATGTGAATTTTGGATTTTATTTAAATAAATCTTAATTTATTTACATGAGAAAAAGGAAGATAAAGCATTAAATGCTTGAAGACTTTGAGGGAAACCATTAAAGGCTTAAAAAGACTCTAGAAAGAAGCCATTAAGTTTGAAGACTTTAAGGGAAACCATTAAAGGCTTAAGAAGACTCTAGAAGGAAGCCATTGAGTTTGAAGACTTTAAGGGAAACCATTAAAGGCTTGAGAAGACTCTAGAAGGAAGCCATTAAGTTTGAAGACTTTAAGGGAAACCATTAAAAGTTTCAAGTGGGTGAGGATAAATAGGATTTATTTATTTAAAATAGTTGTGCAACTTGTATTTGTAGGAAAATACAAGTGGGTGGAGGATAAAGGTGATTTAAATAAATGTTAATTTACTTAAATGTGAGAGATGGGATTTTGGGGGATTTAAATAAATATTAATTTATTTAAATGTGAGAGAAAATTTAATTAAACAAATATGATTTATTTATTTAATTAATGGTCTAAATTTGGTTAAGTGAATTAAATCAAATAAATTGAATAATTTATTTAATTAATAGGAGAAGAGGGTTAAGATGAATTAATTAAATATTAATTTAATTAATTATTGATTGATGGTTAAATAATCAAATAAATACTAAATATTCATTTAATTAAGTGGACAGATTTATGTGACTGCATTTGCCTCCCTTTGAGACGGTGCAGTTTTATCGCGTTGTTTCAAAGAAAGAAAAATAGGTCTGAAGAAATAGGCCCCATTAATGTTAATTTAGTGGGTGGTATGCCCACTCGAGAGATGGGCTGATTTTTTTTAAAAATCGAGCGATCTCTCGAAAAAGAACGAGAAGTGGAGGGGAGGTAGAATAGAAGAAATTAGCAATAACGATGAAAAAATGGAAGAAAAAAGAGTGAATACGGAGAAATGGCAAGCCAATGAGTACCTGTAGGTTATGCAGGAGATATGGTGCAAATGTGGTGTTGTGCTTTTGACTGATACTATATAATTGATCAAAATAGTTGGACAATCTGGTGCAATTGGTTAAATTGCCCCGGTCAAGTCAAAGCATGACAGTTGATGTCAGTTGTTCGCTTGGATAGGATAAAGTTTGAGTAAGTGAATCAAAGTGACCTGTTGGTGACTTAGACAATTGATGTAATTGTCCGATGAAGTCAAGGTATAGGAAGCAAACTACTCATTGAGACTTAGGCAATTGATGTAATTGTCTGTTATGATTGTGTTGGATTGATTGAGCAATTTATAGTGTGTGTGTTGTGGGTTGGTTGTGATGAATCATAGTAGCCCCGTTGAGACTAGGTCATTATGATAAATGCCTTATATAGTCTACGATTACCATGATCGATTACCTATTGAAACCCGAAGATACTTGATCAATGTATCTATTGATAGTCTAGGTATGTGGGAGTTGATGTACCTATGCAGATAGAGTAACTTTCTTAATTGGGATGATTGAGGATGGGAAACACAACCCCTCCTGTTAGAGATGGATGGTGATGAACGTGGCTTGATTAGGTTGATGGGACACGATGAAGGGATTATGATGATGTTGATGATCAAGATAGGGAGGCTAGGGGGGTTGATGTTAGATAGAAGAAATGGAGGACCTATGACCCATTCCTATGGAAGAAGAGAAAAATAGAGTATGCACCCATTGTCATTACTATGTATGAATGATATGCAACTATTATGAATGTATGGATGGATGGAATGCAATAGAATGCAATATATACAAATGAAATGAAATGATGACCCATAGTGCTTTATTTTTCATCATTGAGAATGGTAGTATCAATCTTGGACGAGGCAATAGGAACCAAATTTGGAGCATTGTACCTGCAAGCAAGCAGCATAAATAAATAAAGAATATGGACCCTCCATAATGGTTCATGCTCATATGGTCGAGGTATACGCTGTAGTCAGCAAGCCATAGTGATCCATGACTGTATTTCGCATAAGATCATGTAGCTTAGTGAGCTTCCCACGTAGACACCATTAGTACATGCCCCAGAACTTCATTGGAATAATTCACAGAAGATACACAAACAATGCTTAGGAACCATCCCAGCAACTCTAATCACTTGTGGATATCTCGAAGTAGCATAGGAACTTGATATAAATGAATAAATAACTTATCAAACCGACCAAGTACTTGATAGCTTAAACAAAATTTTCTTGTCAAAGAAAATGTTATCTTGTCTTTGTTTTGGTAAGGAAGGATGCATCCATGTTAAGACAGTTTGCGCGTTGATGTTGATTGTTTGGTTGATTTGATAAGTGGTCATCGTTTGAGTAATTCACAATGTTTTTTTGGTGTTTGTTTCAATGCGTATGTATAATGGATTTTATATACGTTTCCATGTTTTTGATTGATTTTTTATGTTTTATGATATTTTTTGGATTTTGTGAGATAGAAATGAATGTTTTTGTATTTTGTGAGACAATTTTGAATGTTTTTGTATTTTGTGAGATAGTTTTGAATGTTTTTGGTATTTTGTGAGATTGTTTTGAATGAAGAACTCAATGGATCACAAGTAATGTGGAATCCACTTCCATCAATAGGTTAAGGGTATTGCCCCCAGTTTAGACATGACTATGAAAAAGCGGGATGCAAGACGCATGAAGTACTATCCTTGATTGCAGATCAATAACAAGCCATGGTTTTGATGGATGGATGTGTGGATGCAATGAATGTGATCGTAACAAGTCTAAAAGACAATGGAGCTATATCCTTTATGAGTGGTGCTTGTTTGCCAGGTTTTCACCATCGCACTTACCCAAGGTGCCATCGGAGTGGTTGTTCACTGTTTGGATGCATGATTTTTCTTTACTATTTTGATTGTTTTTTTGTTTTTCTTTAGGACATTTATCTGAAAGTTTTTGGTGTTTTTCTGATATGTATGGGAGCTTGATGCTCTGTATAGCTTATGTATAAAACCATTTGAGGTGCATGATGTTGATTTGATTTGCTAGCAGTTCTCCTTTTGAAGTAGCCAATTGATATGCCCCAGACCCAAATACATCAGTGATAACATATGGACCCAGCCATTTTGATTCAAACTTTTCCTGATGTTCTTTGTTTGGTTCGTTACAAGGATTCTCTCAAAGAACAAGATCACCTACCTCAAATGTGTGAGGTCTAACTCGATGAATAGCTTCTTCTCATGCGCTGCTGATAGGCTTTGAGGTGATTGTATGTAGCTTGTCATTTCTCATCAAGTAGCTCTAAGTCTTGAAGATGTGATACTCTGTATGCTTCATCATCTATCAGATTATGCAAGGAAACCCGTAGAGATGGTATCTCGATTTCAATATGTAAAATAGCCTCTGCTCCATAGACCAGTGAGTAAGGAGTTGCGCCTGTAGGGGTTTGAATGCTAGTTCGATACACCCATAGTGCTAGATTTAATTGAACATGCCAATCACAACCGACATCATTTACTATCTTCTTGAGGATTCTTAATATGTTCTTGTTTGATGCTTCAGCCTGATCATTGCCTTGTGGGTAATAGGGCGTGGAAAAGCGGTGTTGGATGTGAAACTTCTCACAGAGCTCACAGACATCTCAATTTTTTAAAGGAAGACCATTATCTGTGATGATGGACATGGGTACACCATACCGACAGATGATGTAATTAAGGATGAATGAGGCGATCTTCTTGCCGGTGACTTGGGTAAGTGCAACAACTTTGATCCACTTTGTGAAGCATTCGGTAGCGGTAATGATGAACTTATGGTCGTTAGATGAAGATGGACGGATTTTACCCACAAGGTCAAGGCCCCATTGACAAAAGGGCCATGGTGTTGTGATTGGTTGCAATTCCTGTGCTGGTGCATGTATCAGGTCTCCATGAAATTGGCATTTTTTGCATTTTCTGACATAGTAATAGGAGTTTTTTTCCATAGACGGCCAATAGTATCTAGCGTGTATGATCTTCTTTGCTAGGGAAGGACTGCTTGCATGAGTTCCACAAATTCCTTCATGTACCTCTTCCAAGGCCTTTGTTATCTCATCCTATTCTAGACATCGACGGAGAGTACCATCAAGACTGCGTCGGTATAGGGTTTCAGCAATGATGGTATATCGAGCGGTTTGGCGAATGAAGGTTTTGTGTTGGTTATTCGATTGGTTAGGAGGAAGTATGTGATTGTGTAGATAGGTGAAGTACTCACTGTACCATGGGGATTCAGAACCGATAAGGCAACATATCATCTTGGATTCGGGGATATCATAAGCGGGAATCCAAAGTTGTTCTACCAAGAACTCATAGCATGTTGAATTTTGAGGAAGATCTAGGAGAGATGCAATGGTAGCCATAGCGTCAGCAGCTTGATTATGATCTCTGGGTATCTGCTCAAAGGTGATAGTAGTAAATGATGCTTTTAAACTATCCACCATTTGCTTGTACGGCATGGGTTTGTCATCCTTGGTCTGATATTCATTTGTTACTTGTTGGATGACTAGTTGGGAGTCGCCATATATCTGTAGCTCTTTTAATTTCCATTGTATGGCTAGTCTGAGTCCTATGATCAGGGCCTTATACTCTACTATTTTGTTTGTGCATGGAAATGTGAGCCTGTAAGACTTCGGGATACTGTCACCTTGAGGTGTGATAAATTGGATACCTGCCCTGGAGCCATGCCTAGTGTATGAACCATCAAAGTATAGTTTCCATGGTTGTGCTTCTGTGATCATGAATATCTCTTCATCTGGAAAGTTGGAAACAAGAGGATGATTGCCTATGAGGGGTGCATCGGCCAACTGATCTGCAATAACTTGGCCCTTGATAGCCTTATGGTCCACATACTCGATGTCAAATTCACTTAGAATCATCACCCATTTGGCCAAGCGGCCTATCAATGCTGCTTTACTGAGTAAGTACTTTAGTAGATCGATCTTGGCAATGAGTTGTACTTTATATGTTAACATATAGTGCCTTAGTTTAGTGGCTGCTAAGATTAGTGCTAGGCAAACTTTCTCAATAGGTGTATAATTGAGTTCATAGCCGACCAGTGTGTGAGAGATGTAGTAAACAACACACTATTTCCCTTCTGCATTATGTTGAGCCAGTAGCACTTCCAATGTTGTATTAGTTGTTGATATATAGAGTAATAGAGGTTTATTCCGATTTGGTGGGATCAACAATGGTGTATTCATGAGTTAATCTTTAAGCATCTAGAATGCTTGCTAGCATCTAGCATCCCACTGAAAGTAGATGTTCTTGTGTAGTAGGTGTGTAAAGGGGTGACACTTATCTGCCAATTGTGCAACAAATCTCTGAATTGATTGTAGGCACCCTTGTAATGTCCTTAGTTGATTGATGTTCTTCGGTGGTGGCATGTCCATGATTTCTTTGACCTTTGCGGGATTGACCTCAATACCGTTGCTTGAGACAATGTATCCTAGAAGCTTCCCTGAGGTTACTCCAAAGACACATTTCTTTGGGTTGAGTCGAACATGTTATTGTTCTAGTCTATCAAATATTTTCTCTAATACTTCCAGATGACCTTCTCTTGTGAGTGATTTTTCCAGTAAGTCATCATCATAATCTTCCATTATGGTATGCATCATATCATGAAAAATAGTAGTCATTTCTCTTTGATAGGTTGCTCCTGCATTCTTTAGACCAAAAGGTATTACATTCCAGCAGTATGTTCTCCAAGGACATGTGAAGGTTGTCATATGTTGATCCTCTGGTGTGATCTTTATCTGATTGTACCCGGAAAAACCATCCATGAGTGAAAGCATGGCATGTCTTCCTATTAGGTCCACTATTATGTTGATGTTTGGTAGGGGGAAGTCATCTTTAAGACATTCCTTCTTCAGATCTCTGAAGTCAGTATAGATACGGATGCCCCCTTTTGGTTTGCTGACAGGCACAATGTTGGAGATCCAATTTGCATAATCAACTGGTCGAATAAAACCAACATCCAGGAGTTTCTTAAGTTCTGCTTTGACTAGTATCACCATCTGGGGATGCATCTTGCCAAGTTTCTGCTTGACAGGCTTGGCTCCTTCTACTACGGTGAGGTGATGCATGACTAAATCCGGATCAAGACCAGGCATGTCTGCATATGACCATGCGAAGTTGATGTGACATTTTTGGAAGAATTTGATAAACTTAGGTTGTTCCTCTGAAGTTAAAAGAGATGCCAGATGCATGGGGTGAGGAGTTTCAGAAGTCCCCATGTATTCTTTTGTCTCTTCAATAAGGATTGTTGATCGTTCCTACTATGTACTAGAAGAGAGGATGTCAAACCTTTCATCCTCTGGCACCTCAGAGAGGTTTTCACCATTGGATACGCTCTTTCTTTTTACTTTTTTGGGATCAAACAGTGCCATAGTGTGGTTTTCACTGGAAGATCCATGTATTACTGTTATATTTTTGCAGCTGAAAGGTTTGGCATCCGCCCTGAAGTATGTTGCACTATTAAGTTCAATGGAGAATCTGACTTTGTGATCCCCACTTGGTATTGTATATGGTGAAAATGGATAACAACAATATTGAAAGACTAAATGAATTCAACCACAAAACCCTAGCCTAACAACAACAAAGATCCACCATAACATATGAAGATTACCTAAGGCAATGCAAATCAAATAAAATCACAAAGATTATACCATCACATGTCCAATAGGGTTTGGATCTCCATTCTTCCTATCTCCATTGATCTTACTTGATATATTTGCTCTCAGATTTTATGTGCACAAGAGCTCAACAAAGAACGGAAATGTGGTTGCAAGTAGGATCGCATATGAAAGTGCAAAGGCATAGTGTAGTCGAGTAATCAAGTAGTTAGGGCTGATAATGAAGAAAGCATCTCCTTATATAGAAGACACTATATGAAATGGAGGGATAAGATTGAGAGGTGTAAAAGATAAATGGTCGGCTATGATTAGAGGGTAGGTAAAGAAAATAAGAAAATAATAAGAGGGTAGGTAGTGTAGGAATTAAGAGATTAGTGACATGTGTCATGGGTAGAAAAGGCTAATGAATTAATTAAATAAATAAAGATTTATTTAATTAATAGAAGAAGTGGGATCAATTAAATAAATAAGATATTTATTTAATTTAGGAAAGGGGTAATTTAAATAAATAAAGGTATTTATTCAAATGAGAAATAAGGCTAGAAGAGGATAAATGAATTAATTAAATAAATAAAGATTTATTTAATTAATAGAAGAATTAGGCTAAATTAATTAAATAAATAAAATATTTATTTAATTAGACATGACAATTTTAGGTGTCTACATTTTGCCCCTCTTTGAGACAATGCAGCTTGTCGCATTGTTTCAAAGAAGATAAGATAAACTGATACAAAGTTGCCCCAAGATGGGAATGATATGCCCCCTCGAGAGATTGGATGAAAATGTTTGAAAAGATCGCAGACAATCTCGCGATAAGAAAGAAAGGCTAGAATGGACTGACCGGATAGGATAGGGTGACAAAGTCACGAGATAATGAAGACTGGCTCGGGAAACGAGGGTTAGGGCTAGGGCTAGGGTAGTCTATAAAATAGACCATGAGGGGAGTACATCCTCATTGTCATCCACACATCCAAGAGATCAGAGTGTAGAGCGAGAATAGAGTAGCAGCAGCCAGCAGTGATGGCATTGGTGCATAGATTCGATCACGTTCGCCGATTTCAGAGGCCAGCAGATGCAGGAGAGCCGATGAGTACCGCCAAAACCTCCTTGTACTTTGTCACAATAAATGTTTTCATTAATGTATGCTAGGTAGGGTAATAAACGCACATTTAGGTAATGTCAAAAAATGTGAAAAAAATGCCGAGGTGCATTTGCGTTGGTGCCAGGCGCGTCTAGGTTGGCTAGGCGCGTCTGTGTTTGTGCTAGGCGCGTCTGTGTCAGAAAAAGTGTTTATGTCAAATGCGAGCGCGTTTGCGTTGTGCAGGTGCATCTGTGCTATGTGGGCATGTCTATGTAGAGCAGGCGCGTCTGTGCAGAGCATAGGCATGTCTGTGTATTTTAGGTGTGTCTGTGCAGAGAATAGGCATGTCTGTGTATTTTAGGCGTGTTTGTGCAGAGCAGGTGCGTTTGTGCAGTATGTAAGCACGTTTATGTCATGAAGGCACGTTTATGTCAAAAATGTGCATTTATGTCTTCAAGGTCAAATCGACAGTTCTATGATAAACATACGCTGTCGAATGGATAAGCAGCTTAGAGGATACACTCAAGCGGGTCCTCTAGGCAAGACTAGGGTAGCAAATAGGGCTAGGATGGATAATTCTGTGATAGAACATACGTTGCCAATCAAGAAAATACTCAAGATGATACACTCAAGCAGAGGCCCTAGGATAGGACAGATCGAGGCACTTTGTGATGAACAGTGAGTACCAAGACATAGTACTTTGTGATGAATAGGGAGTACTAAAAAGAGCAGCACTCTGTGATGAACAGGGAGTGCAAATATGAGCAGCACTTTGTGATGAACAGGGAGTGCAAAACACGTAGTACTTTGTGATGAACAGGGAGTACTAAAAAGAGCAGCACTTTGTGATGAACAGGGAGTGCAAAACACAGTACTTTGTGATGAACAGGGAGTACTAAAAAGAGTAGCACTTTGTGATGAATAGGGAGTATCACTAGGATAGAAGCAACACTTTGTGATGAACAGTGAATGCCACTTTGACTGACATAGTTGATTTGCTTGACTGCAGGAGTACCTACCTATGCTAGAGTCACGAGAGAGATTCCCATTGACTCAGAGGTTACGACCGGAGCTGACATTTGAGGACCGAGTTGCCATTGAGGTTATGGGTTTGAGATATATTCTGTATGTGCCTGAGTTTCAGGAGAAAATGGGTTTGCTGACTGCACTTGCTGAGAGGTGGCACTATGAGACATGCACATTCTATTTGCCGATGGGTGAGATGACAGTCACCTTAGAGGATGTATATAGGATTCTGAGGATACCGATCGATGTGGAGTTGATTCCCTATAATTGAGATGGAGACAGGGAGGCATTGAGATGAGTGTTCCAGGATCTGGGACTGGAGATGAGGGCAAGACATGTCACCTGGGACACCATGACAACGACAGGACTTGCGCTACCAACAGTGCTAGGAGGAGTGATCAGTGGGTTCCTATGTGTAGATAGGGTGACACGAGGGTTGGTTGTGGGCTGGGGGAGCACCTTGGAGATATTGGTGACACAGCATACCAGATATGCCTGGGGACTGTGCGTGTTGGCACACTTGTACTATGAGCTTCATCAGTTTGTATATCATGGATCCGTAGGATTGGGCTGCAGAGTGACATTATTGCAGGCGTGGGCATATGAGCATCTACCAGTGGCGTGGGCATATGAGCATCTACCAGTGACACAACTGATACATTTCAGAGGTAGGGGTCATGGATGCAGCTTTGTGCACTTGTATGATATGATTACCTTATAGCCATAGATTGGCAGGTTGGAGCATTGGCGTCGAGTCCTTGATGAGGTTGACACTGTGATATGGAGGTCATGCTGAGAGTGCAAGCAGTGGGAGGATGATGCAGTGGATCTACCATACACCTTCAAGAGCAGATATCTGATTGGGTGGACATCCTATGTACTGGAGAGGTAGTTGGTTAACAGGGTATGCAGGCAGTTTGGCAGGATCCAGTGGATGCCACGGGGTTCTGGTATGTATGTGCAGACAATGCGAGACTAGGCACACTTTGGGCCTCTGTTATCATATGATCAGGTAGTGATGCAACTGGTAGAGATGGTGCCCATGCCATGGGATATGTGGCTTAAGATTGAGGATGCAGGGATGGATGTCGAGTATACTGCATATTGGGAAAAGCATCCATTTCCATGCCTGACAGATCTAGGAGAGCTGATAGATGGAGATGGCGGAGGGGATGAGGATGATGATGGAGATGGTGGGGGTAGAGGCCGACGGAGGAGGCGGGGTGCAGTAGGAGAGAGGAGGGTGGCTCCATGGAGAGAGGGTGGAGAGGAGAGACAAGCTCGGGTGGTGAGGGGTCAAGGTGGTTTTCCATTACAGGTGCCAATAGCATAGGATCCCAGACAGGTGCAGGGACAAGTATAGGGACAGGGACAGGGGCAGGGGCAGCCACATGAGCAGCCACAGGTATAGGCACAGGTACAGCTACCAGTACAGGGGCAGCCACAGGTACAGGGGGCCGAGGAGGAGGATGAGCTATTAGAGCTGAGGGAGATCTACCAGGGACAGGCAGATGAGATCCAAGAGCTAGAGAGGGAGAGGGATTGACTCAAGAGACAGCTTAGGGACACTGAGCGGGAGTGAGA
The DNA here is from genome assembly GCF_030272615.1 of Cryptomeria japonica. Taxonomy (NCBI): domain Eukaryota; kingdom Viridiplantae; phylum Streptophyta; class Pinopsida; order Cupressales; family Cupressaceae; genus Cryptomeria; species Cryptomeria japonica. The sequence goes on along the minus strand of NC_081405.1, from coordinate 689,884,989 downwards.
TCAAGCCATCCAGCATTATACTAAGACTTTGACAACACTGAGTGCTGGGAAGCAGGCGACAAAGGACATAGGGGCTAGATAAGCCTATGTTTTGCAGGTAGGGGAGGAGATAGGCTACTGGAGAGACCTATACTATGGAGTTGTGCCACCAGAGTAGTGGGCTAGAAGCTTCCGGAGACCATCGTGGACAATGACGACCACTGGAGGGAGGAACACGAGACAGGCATCCAGCGGTGGGGTTATGGGTCCTCCACCACCAGCAGATAGAGGGGACAAGAGAGATGATCCTGGGGCGCGTCCTTCCAGGGCTCAGACTCTGTCGAGGCTAAGCAGCTCTGAGGGAGGGAGTTCATCATAGCCTTAGAGGGCTCCCTATGTATCAGTTTTGTACCATTTTGTATGATGATGTAGACACCTTCGGGTGATTGTAGCCATATGATTTTGACATCATTGTATCATGACACTTATGATTATATATATATATGAGATGAGTCATCTTTGTGGCAGCTATATGCATGTGTACCAATGTGATGTAATGTTTCATGATGCTTATGTTTCTATGTGATGGTTATGACATGGATGCAAATATGTACATAATGAAATGCAATATTTTTGTTCTTTTATGTTTTTATATGTTATGCCAATGCAAATGTGAATGTATGAAATGCAGATGAATATTATAATGCAAATGACTATATACATGATGAAAATGTAAAATGTGCTAACATGTGTTGTGTGCAGGATGTGATGCAATTATGATATCTATATGAATGCATGAAATGCTAATATGTGGTAATGCAGGTGCAAACTACATAGAATGCAAATGTTTTTGGCGTGTCATTATACTCAGTCGTGTGATAGCAGGCTACACGGACTCAAGAAGGATGATGTAAGTCAATCAAGAAAGGGGGATGGAAGATAGAAGATATGAAAGTGAAAGAGCTTCTTCTGCGTTAGCATCATTGAGCTTTATTATGGCAAAATAGGTTATGACAATCCAGATATATGTTCGACCTAGAGAGTCATTGTACTTGTTTGCATGGAGATAAGATAGTTGCAAACAAGGAATGCCCCAGTTCACACTAGACTCATAAAGTCCTCATATCCTTGGACAAGTCATAGCATTACTAAGAGACAATCTGTAGACAGCAAAGAAAATAGGTGACGATACCCCATCCTCGCCTTTCTAATCAAAGACATCCTAGAGATAGAATCTCTAGTCAAAGACATCCTGGAAAAGCTAAAAGACATGTCACCAAAAGATAAAATCAAAAGAAAACCAAGACTCGACACCAACATCCATTGTAGTCCTCAAGTTTAGTGTCTCTTGTCACTTGTATAAGTCTTATTTGATTGTGGTCACAATGTTTACTTTCACAAAAGAATAGATAGCACTGAACCATATGTTGTCTGAGTCTACTGAAAGATTTGATTTGTTGAAGCCCATTTTTGCTGCTGTGTCTCATCTGAAACTGATACTTTATTATGGAGAAAGCGAAACCTTATTGCGGATTGTGATGCAAATGCTTCTTTATTGTGGATTGTGCGCAGATAGACTGAAGAAAAGTAGAAGAAATTGTACTCCTCGAAACATGTGATGCTCTTAGTTCCACACCCATTACTAGACTTAGGACTAGCCTTAGCCACATATAGGATCTAATTTATTATGGATGGAAAGGGATGGAAAGGAAGGTTTATTATGAATGGCTAACCAATCTTGGGTAGATCAATAACAAGACATGATGGGAATGGGTAAGTTTATTATGAATGGATAGGTTGTGAGTGTGTGCAAAGTGAAAGGATGAAATGGAATCCTAAAGGAGGGAGGAGTAATGTCTCTACGCATGGTGCTGGTGACCCAGTTTTCACCATGGCACTTCCCTAGGGCACCACCGAAGTGGTTTTCACCGTTGGACAAAATGTTTTTTTTTGTTTTTCAAAAAAAATTTTTTTTTTTTTGTGTCACAAGGTGCATGTTTGCCAGGTTTTCACCAAGTAACCATTTTTTATGTTTTATGAATTTTTTTTGTGTTTTTGAATTTTTTTTTATTTTTTTGTATTTTTGAATTAGGATACTCTAAAGAGCTATGTGTAAAACTTGCGAAGGTGCATGTTGTTGATAGGATCCTCCAAAGGTTCACCCTCTGTGGTTGAGAGCTGATATGCACCGGATCCATAGGCTGTTGTAATGATGTAATGACCAAGCTAGTTTAGTTTGAACTTGCCCTTCTTCTCTCTGTCTTGCTGATTTTTAGGATTTTCTCTGAGAACCAAGGCACCTACCTCAAATGTGTGAGGCTTTATCTTATGATTGTAGCTGCATTGTTCTTTGACTGAATGATATGTTGCTCGAGTGACTGTCTTCCTTGATAAAGGAATTGAGATAGAATTGCTAATGTGTGGACTACACAAGACCATATGCGTGTCACCTAAAGAAGTTTGGGCATCCCTGATAACAAAGTCCTTCAAGGAAGCTCCATTAAAGGTCCATGATGTATTGCCAAAAGGGGATGGATGTGTGGAACAAGTGGATGAGTTATGAAGTCTTATGACTGTGAAAAGAAGTGAAAGTAGGATAGCATGATGGAGACATAGGATCAACAAGTGTTCTTTTTTAATTGAAATTGTAGAACTTTTGCCCCCAGTTATTTTGATATTAGGGGAGATCAACTCTTGTTCCTTTTCTTTCATAGGATTTTTATCCTTGACTTTGATTTTTGCAGAGTCCAATAGCTTTTGATTTTGATTTGGACTAAAGGACTTCTCTTTATTTTTTACTTTTAGATTTTTCTTTTCAAAGCTTGATTTTTTATCCCCAATTAGTAAGGGCTTTTCTAATTCTTGTTGATCCAAGTCTAGGAGCGGAGTGGAAATGGAATCAGTGGATGAAATGGTAAAGCTATGTGATTTCTCAAGAGGGTTGGTGATACGCTCAATAGATTCTTTGTTGGATCCACTCTTAGGACTATTGATATCAAGAGTTGCTTGCACCACTAGAGGAGATTTGCATTCAAACTCAGTAGCCACAACACTAGGTGGTTCACATCCAATTCCTTGCAAATTATTTATAGATTGTTCTTGTCAACTAAATACCTTAGGAGATAGTGGGAGTTGATCAACATGAAAGATATACTCACCACATCCCATGTCTTTAACCTTGAGTTTTTCTTTGAGCTCTGTTTGTATGGATGTAGAAGCTTTTAATGATTCTGGATCAACATATGCTGAAGATGGAACAACTTCTTGATTGACTGGTATTGTTATTTCTGATCTAGGTCGCAGATTGTTGCAATATATGAATGGATTTGGGTCAGCTTTGACGGTCACTTCAACTCCATTATGAGGAAACTTGATACATCGATGATATGTAGATGGGACTGCACTCATCTCATGAATCCATGGACATCCTAGCAATATTTTGTATGTAAGTTATAGATTAAGGACATGACAAACCACATCCTTTGTAACTGGCCCAACTTTGAGAGGTAAGGTGATTGTGCCCTTGGATGAGCACTCTTCATCATCATATGCCTTGATGGTAATTTTGTTTGTAGCATTCACAACTTTATCAGAATATCCAAATTGTTTAATAGTGCTCAATGTACCAATGTTCAGACCTGCTCCTCCATCTATCAGGACTCATTTTATTTGATGTTTGTGTATGAAGGCTTCAATGTGTAAAGGTGCATTATGTGGTTGGCTCATAGAGGCATCATCAGCTTCTATGAATGTAAGGGAGTGTGGAATGGAAAGGTATCCCCCCATGGCTCGAAACTGGTCCACGTTCAGATCAGTAGGGACGAAAGTGTCTCTCAAATTTTTGTCAAGAATGGCTTTATGTGCAGGGGATATGCTTAAGAGCTCAAGGATTGAGATAAGCGTGGGTGTCTTCAGTAACTATTCTATAAGGTCATACTCAGGTTTGGTTGATGAGGAAGCAATGTTTTTAGCTGGAGCACCTTGCAAAGTGAATTTACCTCGATGAGTTGTAACATTACATTCAGAGGTAGGTTTGAAAGAAGATCCAATTCCTTTCAGGATGATCTTGGGTCTCTGGGTATAATTCTCAAGTGTTTTGTCCTTGATGATAATGGTAGAGACATAATTGTCCATCGAAATGTGATTGATAGTTGAATCATAGTTATAGGATGCTCTGGTATAGTTGGTTTAGTCATTTGTGGCTGTAGCTTTTCCCTTGTCATGCTTTGGGAATGGTTCCTTAAACATTTCATGTTCTTGATTGGATGAGTGTCCTTCAATCTCAATGTCACCTCTATCAATGAGATCTTGTATGATGTTCTTCAGTCGATAGCAATTTCCTATTTTATGCCCTTTTCTCTTATGAAATTCACAATATTCATCATCATTCCACCAATTTGGTTTGACCTTTGGCTCATATGGAGGAAAATCTGGAATTGTGATTATCTTGTTTACCACTAGCATTTTGAAAACTGATTCAAGTAGTTCTCCCAATGGGGTGTACTTCCTTCATGATTTGGAAGTTGTTTGAGTATTCACTTGATTGTTTATAGAATTTGATCCAGAAAAAAATGATTTTTTGTCATACCGTATTGGCATCCACAACACCATCATTGATTGTGCTCTTGTTTTTATTCCAAAATCTTGGCTTATCTTTTCCTTTAAATTCATCTTTGTTTTCTTTGAATATCTTAATGACTCCTTGTTCAATCAGGACTTTCTCTATTGCAAAGCCTTTTTCAATGACATCCTTGAAGGTGGACAAACAAGCTTTTCTTAGGTCATAACCAATGTCTTTGTTAACATTTTGAGTGAAAATATCTACCATTTGTTTATGTGGAATTTCACAAGGCATCTGCTGGCTAAATTCCTCCATCTTTGTAAAAATGATGAAAAAGATTCTCCATCCTTTTGCTTGGTGTTGCACAAAGTAGTGACTGATATGTCTGTCTCTATGTTGTATGAGAAATATTGAATAAATGCCTCTACTAAGTCACCCCAAGACTTAATTCTAGGTGGAAGTTGGGAGAACCATTCCATAGCTTGATTACCTAAGCTCTGTGGGAATAATCTCATCAAATATGTCTCTTTGGTTGCTACTTCAATGCAAGCTGTGAAAAATTGTCTTATGTGTGCCTTAGGATCCCCTTTTCCTCTGTACTTATCAAACTTAGGTGTCACAAAGTATGTAGGAAATGGAGGCATTGGATTGCTTTTGTCAAATGGATAGGGACATATGTCTCTCATTGTGTAAGTTGGCATCGGTGTATTTATGTCCTCCATTTTCTTTTGTAAGTCCTTGATTTGATGTTCCAAATTGTTCTTAGGTGGAGACCAACTTCTTGGACCAAACCCCATGCCTGAACCACCAAGTGGAGGAGGAGCATGCTGCATATATGGATGATATTGATCATACACATGTTCATATGGAGGAGGTCTATAATGATGTTGTGTATATGGACCACTTGGTATAGAGTCATTTTGAGGAATGGAATATCTTCTTTGTCCATGTATACCATACTCTATAGGAATGTCATGAGTTTTTTCTAGTGTGTTGCCCCCAAATTTGATGTGGGGTTTCCTTGTGTCAAAATTTTGAGCATGCCTTTGAATATCCAATTGCTTTGGTGGTTGATACTTAGCATTGGTATGTGATTGAGTATATTTTTCTGCATAAGACCTCCATAATGGTCTACGAAGGTGAGTATCATATCCTTGACCTTGTGTATGTAGGACCTCATGTTTTTGAAACAAAGATGATGGTGATTCAGGCACAAGATGTGGTCCTCTATTGCTTCCACTATTAGGCCTCCTTTGATCCATGTTGGAGTGAGATTGTTGCAAAGGTCAAAATCATGAGGGATCTTGGCTCCACTATGTGCCATCACTTGTAAGAAATATTGTCTATCTCTCTTCATTATTTCCTCAACCAATCTATTGAAACTGGGATCCATAATGGTGTCTTCCACTTCTGCTGAATGTATGGAAAAGTTGTCTATATTGTCATTGTGTGTACCATTGTTGTTTGTGTTGTCCATGTTCTCAACATTTGGAATGTTTCTATAAGCATCCATGTCAGATAATGTGTTATGATCCAAATTGAAAAAGATATCATTGTCATACTCATAAGAACTCATGTGTGTGGACTCTTGAGCCTCTTTAGTTTCTCTCCTAGATTTTTGGGAACGGGTTTCAACCATGAACTAGGTATTGACCAAGATGTGTGAGACTAGATGAAGATGGAAAAAGTATGGAAGACCAAGAGTTAGATGGAATGTAAATGAATTTGAGGTGTTCTTGCAATGTCCAAAGTGTAAGACCAAGTATGTATGTAGTAGAGTAGGTGTGGCTTCCAAAGAGATGATAGTTTCTCTTGATGAGGTAAGTTGACCTTGACTCTAAGCAAGACCAAATGAGACCCAAAGGTGATAGACCTTGATGAGGGACCACTTAGCAAAATGTTGTATGTATGTAATGTGTTGACAAAGTATGATGAGGACAAGCAAGTGACAATTTGACTTAAGTTTAGACAAATGTGAATGTAATGTAAGGTGTAAAGCAATGATGGACTTTGTGAGACCCAAAGATAGGTTGAATTCTAGATGAAAACCTGAAGAGATAGCTTAGGAAGCTCAATAATCCTGAACACAGACGTGCCTGTATACTTCATAGATGCACTTAGATGACACAGACACGGATGTGCTTAAATGACACAGACATGGTTCTGTTAGACACAGACACATTTCTGAGATGTTGTAAATGCAATGTTGCTCAAAAGACATAGACGCGTTTCTGCCCTTCATAGACGCGTTTAGATGACATAGCTACGGTTCTATCAGACACAGATGTATTTCTGCAAACTTTGTGCAATTTTTCCAATCTGTGAAGTTGTTTTGTTATGACCAAATTTGAATGTTTGACTATTTTTCGTGACAAGAGGACACAGTGTTGATGAGGACTCAATGTTTGCAAGTGTTTAGACTCAAAATGACTCAAAGAAAAGTGTGTTGTTTGACGTAAAATTGTTTTGCATACACTTGAAGACACAAAAGACACAATGTTTTGGTGTTTGGTCTTGAATGTTTGATTGTTTAAAATAAGTCAAGCACAATTCTTATGGCTGACCAAGACAATAGTTGTTGATCCCACATGGAGTTTCCCCTGAGGCTATGCTATTCAGAGCGGATACTTAGATGCTTGACCCCACTGGCTCCACCCTCAACACTCACTTTTCAGGGCAGCCAAGCATCAGTCCCCATGAAAACTCCTTATGGCGAACTTTGTATCTCTACTAAGAACCGTATGTGTGTGGGCCGCTCTAGAGGTCCGACCTCCTGCCCCAACAACTAGAAGAATTTTAGCTTCTAAAACAAAAAGGTGCTAGTAAGGGCATACACTCATGTGGCCATACATGCGGCACTTTCAGCTTTGTAAATACAGAAGGCTCCCAATCGGTAGGGGTTACGTCCTACAACTGATCAAATAAATTTGATCAAACGGGTTTATGGGGAGACATAGTGTCAGTATGAACTAATCAGCACACGTTATCCATAGTTTTTACCATGAATACAATTGTTTATAGTGGTTCGGAAGAGGTGGGTTTTCCTTGCTACCACTTGGGTCATTCTCTCCTCACTAGTAGTCCTAATGACCACACAGGGAGACAAGCCCTCTAAAGATTAAACAAAAAGAGCCTATTGCTCAAGACACAAAAGACAATGGTTCAATTTTAGTGCACCAATTAGAGTGTTTGCTAGTCTATGAAAATAAGGCACACAATAAAAATCAAAAACCCTTGCCAAGGTCTTGCAACAAAGATCTATTAGTAGTTTGGATTGTTTCAAATGATCACCCCTTCCTACAAGCACACAAGTTAGGTAAATTTTAGATCCAAAAGACTTTGTGAAATAGGAGCCTTCAACAAAATGATTTTGCTTTCAAGACAAGATGCACCACTTTTGTTAGCTAGATCTGAAAATGTTAGCTCAATATAAACCAGATCTAAAAACCCAAATGACAAAAAATCGAATCAAAGAACCCAAAATGTAACAACTTCACATAGACACGGTTATTAGAGACACAAATGCTTTATAACTTCGCAGACGCGCTTAGATCTGACACAGACATGATTCCAGAACATAGACGCTGCTTCTGGACACAGACACGCCTGAAGACTTCATAGATGCGACTAGGGAACAAAGACATGTTTCCCGGAATCTACAAAAAAAAAAAATGTCGAGGGTGCAGACGCGATTCTAGATGTCACGGACACAACAGAAAACCAAAAACGCGATCCGAAAGCACGCAGACGCAAAAATATCAAAAGTTTGTCAAAAATGTCAGATCTGCAACTTCAAAACACAAAATCTGCAACAAAAGATGTTAAATGCAAAAGGGACAAGAGTCCCACCGGGCATGTCAAAATGTATACTGTGAAAATGGATAACAACAATGTTGAAAGATTAAGTGAATTCAACCACAAAACCTAGCCTAACAACAACAAAGATCCACCATAACATATGAAGATTACCTAAGACAATGCAAATCAAATGAAATCACAAAGATTATACCATCACATGTCCAATAGGGTTTGGATCTCCATTCTTTCTATCTCCATTGATCTTTCTTGATATATTTGCTCTCAGATTTTATGTGCACAAGAGCTCAACAAAGAATGGAAATGTGGTTGCAAGTAGGATCGCATATGAAAGTGCAAAGGTGTAGTGTAGTCGAGTAATCAAGTAGTTAGGGTTGATAATGAAGAAAACATCTCCTTATCATGAAGACACTATATGAAATGGAGGGATAAGATTGAGAGGTGTAAAAGATAAATGGTTGGCTATGATTATAGGGTAGGTAAAGAAAATAAGAAAATAATAAGGGGGTAGGTAGTGTAGGAATTAAGAGATTAGTGACATGTGTCATGGGTAGAAAAGGCTAATGAATTAATTAAATAAATAAAGATTTATTTAATTAATAGAAGAAGTGGGATCAATTAAATAAATAAGATATTTATTTAATTTAGGAAAAGGGTAATTTAAATAAATAAAGGCATTTATTCAAATGAGAAATAAGGCTAGAAGAGGATAAATGAATTAATTAAATAAATAAAGATTTATTTAATTAATAGAAGAATTAGGCTAAAGTAATTAAATAAATAAAATATTTATTTAATTAGACATGACAATTTTAGGTGTCTACAGGTATGTTATCTCGTAGTTCCAAAAAGTCAATGATCGCCTCATCATTTTGGAAGTGGTCAAGGCATGGGAGATTAGGTTGGTTCCATTCAATGAGTTCAGGATGGTTAATGGGCATTACCTCATCGATTAGGTTAAGTTCGTTAGATGTGTCAGTGAGGGTCAAGACGTTGTAGTGAAGGTCGTTGATGGTACTCTCCCTGTCAAAACCAGGCGTAGGATGTGACATAGGGTCCGTGGAAGATGGTTCTAGTTCAGGAACCCAAGAGGTTTTAATCTGTGCTTTTCCCTAAATAGGGATTTCTTTGTGAGGTGGAGGGGGTGATGCATCTTCCTCATCTAAAGTATTGAGATGTACTAAATCAAATTCCCACTCATATGAGTCGGTCTCTGAGTCGCTTTCCAGTATCTGGTTGCTATACCATACCGGGATATCCTTTGAGTTAAACACTGCTGGTGTGATCGGCTGATGTACCTAGATAGAAGGAATTATTGGTGTTGCAAGAAGGATTATGGGGATCAATTAGTTCGATACTGGGAGTATCGACATTATTGAATCTGTTGTTGTTGAGGGAATTTTCAGCGTTGTTGATACTGTTGGGGGTTCTGATACTGCTAATGGTGCTATTGATGCAGATGTTGCTACTAATGGGGTAGCTAGTTTGATTGGTGTTGTGGATGTGAATGTTGGATTTTTCAACTGTATTGAGGCAATTGGTGTGGTTTTTGGTGCTGCTAATATAATCAAGGGTGACCTCTTTATGTTTGTAGTAGGCTGATATAGAGGTTTGTTGGGTTTCCCTTTGAATCTGAGCTTAGGAAGGATCTCCTTTTGAAAGCCTAATCCTATGTTATCTTTAGGCTTTAATTCCGGCTGCAGCGGCTCATGTCATCCTTGCTTGCAAGGTCCCAAAGAATTCTGACCATCATAACCCATTATTTTCATAATGAGAAGGCCTTTTCCATATTGATCTATGGGAAACTTAGCTTGTGGGATTTTAGTTGTGATAGGATCTTTGTAGATCCATTCTGCTAAGTCCTCATCTCTGGTCTCTTCTTCTTGACTCTTTCCAAGGATGAAAGGCATCAAAGTGCATGTTGGCTTGACCAGTGGTGCTTGAAGTAACCATTGAGGTTTACCATGATTTCTAGGAGAAGTGGGCATTTGTCCAACACAAAAGAGTTGGCTTAGATTGTACTCTCCAGAACCTTCCTCTGCCATCTTCATCTTGAGCTTCTCTTGCTTGGGTATAGTGGTGATTGAACTGGAAAGAGAGGTTAGACTTACATATGATGTGGATGGGATAGCTTCTCTGTTGTTGGGAATGGTAATCTTTGGTTGATGATCGATATGGTTATAATATGCAAAGGGATTTGCATCACCCAGGATTGTAATTTCCACACCATTATGAGGAAACTTGATACACTGGTGGTAGGTGGATGGAACGGCTTGCATGGCATGTATACAAGGTCTTCCTAACAATAAATTATATGGAAAAGGAAGGTCTAGAACTTGACATATGATGTGCTTCACCACTGGGCCCACTCAGATTGGTAATACAACTTCTCCTTTGGATGAATGCTTTGCATCATCATAAGCTTTTATGGTTATCTTTTTGTGGGGATCTACTGATTCAATTGCATATCCCAATGTTGTGACTAATTGTAATGTACAGATATTTAGGTTTGCTCCATTGTTGATCAAGACTTGCTTGATCCTGTGCTAGTTGATAAATCCTTCAATATGGAGTGAGGCATTATGAGGTTGTTGGAAGGAAGTATTGTCACTTTCCGAGAAAGTGAGACATGGTGATGACCTCAGACTACCAACCATAGCTTGAAATTGATTTGTGTTTAGATTGGCAGGGACTGACGCTTCTTGGAGAGCTTGATCCAAGATTATTTTATGAGATGGGGATAGGCGCAAAAGCTCTAAGATAGATATAAGTGTGGGCATCTTATCTAACTATTCCATAAGGTTATACTACTTTTGGATGGAAGGTGTACCTTGTGGAGCTGCTTTAATGGTGATCTTGCCATGACGTGTAACAACATTGCAGATAGAGTTTGAATTTTTGATGGTAATGGTTGCAATTTGTTCATTGGCATCATATAGGTGATTCACAGTGTAATTATAGGTGGCTCGCATATAATCAATGGTATCTGTGTTTCACCCTAAAGTGGAAGGACCCCTTTGATCTAGTGATGGAAGTGGATTTTTAAACATAAGATGATCATTGTTTGTTGTTTTTGGTTCGTGTCCTTCAATTTCAATCTCGCCCCGGTCAATAAGATCCTGAATAAGATCTTTCAATCTGTGACAATTGCTTGTTTTATGCCCTTTCCCTTGATGGAATTCACAGTGTTCATTATCCCTCCACCATGAAGGTTTGACTTGAGGTTCGTAATTGGATGTTTTTGGTAAGGTCACCAGATTTGAAGAAACCAACTAACGTAACACTGTTTCAATAGGTTCCCCTAAGGGAGTGTATGTACATTTTGGTTTATAATTTTCCTGGTGTTGTCTGGGTTCCTCTTGAGGTACATTGTGTCCTTGATTTGGGGGAACAACCATGTTATTCTTGGGTAGGGGGTTTTGCCCTATAAATTGGACTACAGGTTGTGCACTCTTGATAGTCCTTGCATCTACAACCCCATCATTGACGATGTTTTTTTTTTTTTTTCCAAAAGTTAGGTTTATCACTGTTGAATCGTGGGCAAGGGGCATCTTTGGGTTCATTGTATATTTTGATAAGCCCCTTTTTAATGAGAGCCCGCTCACATTTTAAACCTTTGGTGATCATGTCATTGAAAGAGTCCGTGTCTTTTACGTTTAGGTGAAATTCTATTTCATCGTTTAAGTTGGAAATAAATATTTCCACTAATTCTTGTTTGGGCAATTGAAGGGAACGTCTGCTAGACATTTGGCGCCATCATTGTAGAAAGACTGAAAATAACTCTCCTGGTTTTTGCTTAGTGTTACATAGATCAGCCATGGTGATATCACGTTCAATGTTATTTGAGTAATGTGCTAGGAACTTCTGGACTAGTTCTTCTAAGGTCCTAATGCCACCTGGTAGTCAGGAAAACCATGATGTGGTTGTTCCTCCCAAACTTTGGGGAAAAAGTCACATTAGGTATGTGTCCTCGTATGCCACTTTGAGGCAAGCTGCATGGAACTATCTAACATGATCACGAGGATCTCCTTTTCCTCGGTACTTTTTGAACTTGGGTGTTTCAAACCCTCATGGAAAAGGTGGCATATGAAGATTCCTATCAAAGGGATAGGGATAAATGTCATTAAGTGAAAATTGATTAGTTTTCACACCACTATGAAGTTGTTGGGCGAGATTCTCAACTTGTTGTCGCAACATGTCTATTTCATTTGGAGGAGAAGGAGGTGGGGGATTTCCTTGATGAAGGTTGTATCTAATGTGATCTTGACCTCTTTCATCCTCATTATGACTTTGGCGTTTTGATTCTTGCCTTAGTTGTGTCACATCAAAATCAGAGGGTAGTTTGGCTCCCTTTTGAGCAAGTCTTAAAAAGTAAGCATCAGCATTGCTCCTGAGTATTTCGTCAAAAAGTCTATTAAAGAGAGGGTTGTGTTGTGCCCTTTCTATTGCCATAGGAGTAGGAGTACTTAGATTTTCATCATTTGGATTTCCTCCAAAAGCTTCTTGGAATTCATTGATATTTTCCTCCTCTTCTTCATTAATTTCTTATTGTCTAGACCTTGATCTGGTTTGAGCCATTTTGTTTACAAGTTTTTGCTAAGTTTGATGAAAATGATGATGAGTTGGTGATGGAATGAAAGATTGATGTTTGGTGAAGTTTTTTGCATATGGATCTCTAGCACTAAAGGTAAATGTTACCAAAGTTCTTTCTTGAATTGCTTGTTGTGTTTGATTGACAATGTTTGAGTGATAAGGTTTAGAGAGATCTGAGATGTGTTATAGACCCAACTACCTAGTAATGAGAAGATTCTCTCATAGACTAGTTTTAACCTGCATAGAAATGCCTCTTAGGATGAGTTTATCCTAAATGTAGAGACACTCTAAAAAGTGATGTGTTGTTTTTTATTCAAGCAATATCAAAAGAGAACTTTAGGACAAAAAAAAAATCTCTTGATGTTTTGAGAGTTGGAATGGATTGATGATGTGTGAATGTGGGAAATGGATGAAATGTTAACTTCAATAGAAACTCTATGTTACAAAAGAAACAAACTCTTCCTCTTCTTGTTCAGGGGTTGGTAGTTCTTCCCTAGCTGAGTTATATGTGATACAAATGTCTAAAAAGAAGGCAGGATTGATCTTGTCTCCCTTGTTTTTGTGATAACTCAAAACTCGATATTGAGTAAAAGCTCTGCGGTTTAATGACTCTTGATCAAACTCGTTTGATTTCCCTTGAAGATATATACGCATGTGACATAAGAAGGTTCTATGAGAGACAAAGATTTTTTTATTAAGATAGAAGACTTTCCTCCTTTTGATAAAATCCTTTGAGCTCAATGGTCTTCTCTTCAAGTTGACATGTTGATGAAGATTCTTCCTTTTTAAGATGTGAAGAATGGTCATATAGTTTGATGCTTTTGCTCTTTGTTTTTTTTTATCTTTTGTTGGTATTTTAAAAATGTTTATGTTGGATGAATACTTGTTTTTGGAATTGGATTTTTTATTTTTCTTTGACAAGAAAACAAAGCAAGCACACAAACACAAGAATGTTGCCTTAAAAAACACAAGTAAGTGTGGGTCTAGATCAACCCAATCTTTGGACTTTTATGACCCTTTCTTTCCAAATGTTTTTGAGTATTTTTTTCCAAAAAAGCCTAAAGTTGGCTCAGTTTATCACTGGTCTTGACACAAAACAAAGACACTTCAAACACACTTTATCCCTAAGGTCAAATGGCCAGTTGTGATAATTTCAGCCCACATCTTGATATTTCTTCAACTTTGGTACTATATACCTTATGAATCCCGTCGTGGCAGGTAAGGATGTGATATACTAAGTCTTGCACAAGCATAACAAATAGACGATCCCTATGATGGGGGAGTCACCACTTTTATCAGGCTACCAGTAACCTTTCAAAAAGCTATGTTTTTACTCAAGGAAATATGTATGGTGAGGATCTTGGGAGCAAAACCTTCTATGCTCTTGCACTGAACTTATCACAAATATCCTCAATCAATAGAATGGTGGATTTCTACATAAAAAGGTGTTTAGTAATTTTTGATGTTTTTGGACATAAGTTCATTCTGCAGTGACTCACTTAAGAGCCTTGTAACTTGTGGTGGGGCCCATTTGTCCTTTTGGCAAGTTACACTGTAGGAACAACTATACCCAAGGCTACATCTTTTGCTCACAACTAATTTCTATAGCGGCTCAAAGGATTTACCATGCGAGGTCGTTCCCAAGAGTGATGTATCTCTTAGTAGGCCTCTCTTAAAAATATAAACTTTGAGTGTTACTAACACTTTTCTCTTGCATCTAGGACCATGAAAGCCAAGGGAGAGGATAGTGTGTGTTAGAAGTAGGACCACTCTACATATTTTGCACAAGCGTGCCAAACACAAAAGACACTTGTTCTTTTTAACCCATCATCGCAATGTGATCTATTTGCTACTTGGAGATGTTGCTCCAACAACCATGGTGTTCTTTTTAGCCAAGATAGAAAAATGAAGTGTTCATTTTATCCAAGATTGCAAAATGATTGTTCTCTTTTAAACTCAAAAAATAACAAGTTGATCGTTCTTTTTAGCCCATATTGCAAGATGTGAATGTTCGTTTTAGCCAAGATTGCAAAAATGATAGTTTGTTTTAATCCAAGATAGCAATGTGATTGTTCTTTTTAAACTCAAAAAAATAACAAGTTGATTGTTCTTTTTAGCCCATATTGCATGATGTCAATGTTCGTTTTATCCAAGATTGAAAAAATGATAGTTCGTTTTAATCCAAGATAGCAATGTGATTGTTCTTTTTAAACTCAAAAAATAACAAGTTGATAGTTCTTTTAGACCACATTGCAAGATGTGAATGTTTGTTTTAGCCAAGATTGCAAAAATGATAGTTCGTTTTAATCCAAGATAGCAATGTGTGTGTTCATTTTTAGACCAAGCTAGCAAATTGAAGACAATGTGAATGACTATCCTAGGATTGATCAATTTTTCCAATTAAAACATGTTAAGGAAAAAAATTTGCAAATTTGACACTTTCAACACCTGCAACAATATGTTAGAAAGACACTCCTTATGTTTTGCACAAGATGTAAACCCAAAATTAAATTAATCATATTAACACAAATCACACTAACAAACAAATTAGATCTAAATTAATAAAACTAATTTAAATCTAATCGAAAAGCAATTTAAAATCTAAATTAGAACTAAATGAAAGACTAATTTAGAAAAATCTTAATTTAAAGACTACTTTAAAAAAAAAAATCTAACTTTAAATAAAAACTATTTTAAGAAACTTAAAAAAAAATCTATTCTTAAACACTAATTAAAAAAATAAAATTTAAACAACTAATTTAAAAGTCTATTCTAAAAAAGAAACCATTTAATAAAAAAAAACATTCTAAACAACTAACTAAAAAGGCTTATTCAAAAAAAGAAAAGAAAGAAAGCTAATTTTAAAGCAAAATTCTATTCTTTCATGTCGGGTTCACCAAATGATGCTCTGCAAAAAGGATTAGAAAATCTGTTCGATGACAACACACACAAGAGGACAAGAAACAAACTTTAGTGTTAGCAACAAAAAATTATCCTTAACAGGCATATTAAGAGAGATATTAAGCATGAAATAGAAATAATACAAACATAGAATAGATAAACTATACTCCTCCAAATGCTAATCAAGATGCTCATAGTTGATCCTCCCTTGTTCCTCTCCTCTCCAAGTTCCACATGAGTGTAGCTCTCAACTTTTAGCACTAGCCTCGGATGCCATATGAAGATTCAAGATGGTTGAATATGATAAACAAATTCTATGCAAGTGTAGATAGTGATGCTATGAAAAAGCTCTATGCTAATACCAGTATAACAACAATACTCTAATGCTTCCTCCTTTGCTTGAGGAGAAGGGTTCTATTTATAGCAGAAATGGGGAAATGAATGGTTAAGATTGAGCAATCTTAACAAGGGTTAGGATTGAAAGATATTCAATCCATGTGAGACTTTCAACCCAATCCCATGTTGACAAGTGTCACCATGAGGAGGCTTGAGAGGAGAGATGAGGAGCATTAAATGCTTGAGGGGACATGATGGTTACCCTAGGGGGTTGGGTTAGGGTTAGGTTAACGGATATTCCTTTTATCCAAGGGATAAATGAATGTGCAAGGGTTAAATGGTTACCTTAGTTAAAGAAATAAATGCTTTGAAGAGACCCATGAGTCAAAAGAATGGTTAAGTTAGAGGAAAGTCTCTAACCAAAGGTAAAAGGTGAGTTAACCATAAATGGTTATGTAAGAGCCTTTAATGGTTTGGAAGACTTTAGAGGTTAACCATTTGAAGGCATAAAACCTTTAATGGCTATTGAAGTCTTTCGAGGTTTTTGAGAAGTGACTTCCTTTTATTTAGGAATGTGACAATGATTAGGATAGGATTAGGCTAATTAGAAGGAGTTAGAAGAATCTAGAAGGGATTTAGGCATGCAAGTGGATTTTGTAGGAGAATGCAAGTGGGAGGAATTTTGGGATTTTCAATTAAAATAAAATCATTTATTTCAATTAAATGGTGTAATTTGCATTTGGATAGATATTTAAATAAATATTAATTTATTTAAATGTGAATGTGAATTTTGGATTTTATTTAAATAAATCTTAATTTATTTACATGAGAAAAAGGAAGATAAAGCATTAAATGCTTGAAGACTTTAAGGGAAACCATTAAAGGCTTAAAAAGACTCTAGAAAGAAGCCATTAAGTTTGAAGACTTTAAGGGAAACCATTAAAGGCTTAAGAAGACTCTAGAAGGAAGCCATTGAGTTTGAAGACTTTAAGGGAAACCATTAAAGGCTTGAGAAGACTCTAGAAGGAAGCCATTAAGTTTGAAGACTTTAAGGGAAACCATTAAAGGTTTCACATGGGTGAGGATAAATAAGATCTATTTATTTAAAATAGTTGTGCAACTTGTATTTGTAGGAAAATACAAGTGGGTGGAGGACAAAGGTGATTTAAATAAATGTTAATTTATTTAAATGTGAGAGATGGGATTTTGGGGGATTTAAATAAAGATTAATTTATTTAAATGTGAAAGAAGATTTAATTAAACAAATATGATTTATTTATTTAATTAATGGTTTGAATTTGGTTAAGTGAATTAAATCAAATAAATTGAATAATTTATTTAATTAATAGGAGAAGAGGGTTAAGATGAATTAATTAAATATTAATTTGATTAATTATTGATTGATGGTTAAATAATCAAATAAATACTAAATATTCATTTTATTAAGTGGACAGATTTATGTGACTACAGTATTCATTCTCCTGAGTGAGAATTCAGATTTCTTCATCGTTTTCAATCATGATTGCATCATTTTCTCTAAGGGCACCTTCAGCAAGCCTTTTGGCTCTTTCATCTTTTGACAAAGCTTCTTTCGCCTCTCTTTTTCTTTCATCGGCACTTCTGTTGGCTTTCAGTATCTCAATCATCCTTAGGGCCTTACTTTCATGTTCTCTTTTGAGATGTGTGATTTCTTCAGTCAGCTACTTGTTCTTTTCCATGAGTTCTGAGGCCACTTCTTTAGCTTCTTTAGATCCACTCTGTTCAGAGAGTTTATCTATGATGTCCTGACTCTGATTTAGCTGTTGAGATAGTTCCTTTCTTTCTGCAAGAAATTTTCTTGGTCTCTCTTTCAGCTGAGCAATAATTTCATTTGCTTCATCAATCTGCTTCTAATACCGGTATTATTGCATGATCTTTATCCTCAAATTGTCAAGCTTCACTTCAAAGGACCAGAGCTCTAATACCAATTGTTAGTCCCAACCGGTGCTGAGAGGGGAGGGGTGAATTAGCACTTTACTGGTTTTACACAATTAAAACTTTTAACTCAAGTTTGCACTAACTTAACATTCATCAATATAAATAATTATTGCAGAAGAATATGCATGCATGAAAAGATACACAGTGACAACAAGATTTATCTCATGGAAACCCAAATGGGAGAAAACCATGGTGTGAGTAGGAACTAACAAAAATTGTACTCTTCTAGAGTATGTCCAGTGAGGAGCCATCCCTCTTAGGAGATTACAAAGACACTATTAGGTGCCACTCGGTTAAGGCAATTTGATTAAGGGATGTTAGTGCCTTTACCCTATTAAAGGTATCCTTGTTAAAGGTCTTAGGATCATCAATTAAGATGACACCCGGTTAAGGGATTTTTAGAATGGGACCTATTAAAGTCCACCCTATTAAGGGATTTTAGTTGCAATGGTTAGAAAGCAACAGAGAGATGATCTACTGGAGTGGCTACTGATAGCTTGATCACATCACACTGAAAATCATACTCTATCTGCACCGATTGTGTCTACTCTACACAACACTGGTTTTTTGAATATACCTTCGGCTCTGCACTCTGTCAATTTATTAATCCTCGACTCTTCACTCTATCGGTCCTCTGTCCCTCGGCTCTACACTCTGTTCTACTCCCCCCGTGTTCAATTTTCCATATCTATTTTCACATGAACAACAACCTCATCCAAATGAATTAAGTGAATTTATTAACCTTTGATTATGTCGCCAAATTTCCCTCTAAAACATTCGATTCAAAATTCTGTTACCGTGCCATAAATCACTCTCCAGAAATCATTCCAGGAAACTTTGTCAAAATAGTTGTTCATGTTGATAAGTCCGCTGGTTGATTGGAGAAGACTGTCAGTTTGACTGGATGTTAACTAAATGTTACCATGTCTATCGGTTACAGACTTTGTCGATGTACTGATCAAAATCTACCTAGATGATTACCTCCTTTATACCGATTTGTTCACTACTTAGTTGGTTGACCTCTTCTGTGCCAATCTACTCATTGCTTACCCTGCTTACCCTGTCTACACATTGCTTAGCCGGTTAACCTTAGTATGACGGTCTACTTACTGCTGATAGACTGTGAATACTTAGACGATGATGTTGCCAACAATGAAAACCATATCATTCAGCGGTCATACAAAATGCACAAGAATGCCAACACTGCTAGCACCTGTTTAACTTATATGCCCCCAACTCCAAAGTGGGAAGGCACCTGGTGTGGGAGAAAATCTCTGAGATCATCCATGTGGACCATAATTCTCATTACATGTTAGTTGGTGATTTCAACACCCCTCTCTATCCCTCTGAGAAATGTGGGGGTCTTGTGGATTTTTCTGATAGCATGGGAGATCTTGCTAATCTTATAAATGCTACTAGCCTCTTTATTCTCGATCTTCAGGGTGTCCCCTTCATTTGGTTGAATAATAGGAAAGGGAACCACCTAATTCAAGTCAGACTGGATAGATTTCTTGTCTCTGCCAAATGGGATATTGGTCACAATTCCTATCTAAGGACCCTCCCAAGGACCACTTCCGATCATAGCCCTCTCCTCTCCATTGCACTAATAGACCCACCTTGGGTCCCCCCCATTCCGATATGAGATCATGTGGGCCTCCCACCCTGATTTCAAAGATCTGGTCAAGGGCAGGTGGGCCACCCTAGTCCAAGGGACTGCGATGTTCAGAATTGTTGAGAAACTGAACCTCATCCGAAGAGAAGTGAAAGGATGGAATAAGGAGACCTTTGGTGACATCTTAAAAAATAAGAAGGAATTGTGCTCCAAAATTGAAAAATTCAAAAGAAGCATGGCCTCAGGTGACCCCCCTCACTCTCTTCTTATTGAGGAAGAAGAATGCTGAAAGAATTAGAAAGAAATCCTTTCTAAGGAGAAAATCTATTAGAAGCAAAGATCTAGAATTCAATTGCAGAAGGAGGGCGACATAAACTCAGCTTTCTTTCACCATTCAACTAGAATTCACAAAAGGAGAAACTTTATCAAATGTCTAAAAGATGAATATGGTATGGATATCACTGGTGAATCCCAAATTGGTCAAACTGCTACTGACTTCTTCATCCATATGTATACTGATTCTGGAAAAGTTAATGAGGCCCTCCATGACAGGCTCTTAAGTAAGCTCCCTAATACCATTGGGGAGGAGGATAACTGTCAGCTCCTAGTTCCCATTTCCTCAGATGAGGTTCATTTGGTTGTCTTTTCAATGGGTGCTTTCAAGACCCTAGGCCCAAATGGCTTCCCCCTGACTTTCTTCTAGGATTACTGGGATATTGTTAGTTATGATGTCACTAAAGCGGTGAAAGATTTCTTCAGGACTGGTAAATTACTGAAAAAACTAAACAAGACCTACATTGTTCTTATCCCCAAGTCTCCAAACCCTAATTGCATGAAGGATTTTTGACCCATAAGCCTTTAGAACTCCATTTACAAGATCATCTCCAAGGTCTTGGTGAACAGAATTAACCTGCTTCTAGCTAAGTTTTTCAGTCCCTCCCAAAAAAGCTTTGTACTTGGTCATCAAATCTTGGATGCGGCCATTGCTACTCATGAAATTATCCATTCCATGGACAGAAGCAAAATTCCAAGTATGGCTTTTAAACTCAACATGTCAAAAGCTTATGATAAAGTCAACTGGTGCTTCATATTTAAAACTCTCTCAAAACTGGGCTTCAATCAAAAAATTGTTGATATGATATGGGAATGTGTTTCTATAGTTGAATTCCCTGTCTTGATCAATGGGACTCCTAGGGGCCACTTTAAAGCTCGAAAGGTATTCGACAGGGAGATCCCCTGTCCCCTTATCTTTTTATTATGATTTCTTAAGTCTTGGGTAGGAATGTTGTGGATTTGATGGCCAATGGAAGACTACAGGGGTTTAAAGCGGCTTCTACTATTCCCCTCTCGGTGATCCAACAATTTGTGGATGATACCTTTCTTTTTGGTATATCCTCCATGATTGAGGTTAAACATTGGAAGAATTTGTTTGTGGAATATGCCTCTGCTTCAGGGCAATGTATCAACTATGATAAAAGTAATCTCTTCTTCTTCAACACCCCCTTGGACCTTCAGAATAAAATCCTTTATATCCTTGGGTGTAAGTTTGTTACTCTTCCTGGGACTTACCTAGTTCTCCCCCTCACTATTAAAGAGGTTAGGAATACTATCCTTGAAAGAATACATAAGAAAAAAATTTAGATGGAAGAGAAAATTCCTTAGTAGTGCGGGGAAGCTCTAACTCCTTGTTGCTTCCCCTTAGGGCATCCCTGTGTACTTCCTTTCCCTATTCAAAATCTCTGGTGCTATGGGGGACAAGCTTGAGAGGATCCAAAAAACTTTTCTCTGGACGGGCATGGAGGAAAATAAACGCCTCTCTCTGGTCAACTGGGATATTGTTTGCTTACCCAAGACCATGGGGGGTCTTGGTATCTGAAAGATAAATGCCTTGAACAAGGCCTTAATTTATAAAGTGGGTTGGACCCTAGCTAAAGGTGAGGCAAACTAGTGTAACATCATCAAGGCTAAGTATTTGGAAAGGGAACAGTTATGCTTTAATTTGAGTTCCGGTGGCCTACCTCATGGGTCAAAATTATGGAACAACATCCTAAAACTTAGACCTGTCATCAGAGATGGATTGAAGTGGTAGATTGGAAGTGGTAGGAAGATTAGGTTCTGGGAAGACTCTTGGATGGATGACAAACCTCTAGCTGAATCTTGATTCTACCAAATAATGAATTCCCTAAAGGATCACTTTGGTGAATATATTGTTGACTACATTGTGTCGGGAAGAGGCTGGAAGAACATCTCCCTGATCTTTACTGATCGACCTAATTTGTTGCCCACTGTCCTTGATCTTTAGGATCTTATGCCTAAGTGCAGGGTACCTTTATCTCCCCATGAGGTTAGATTCATCTGGAAAGGGACCTAGTCGGGGGAGTTCTCGGTCAAGTTTTCTTACAGACAGCTCTTGAGACCCATTGGTGATGTTGAACGCTGGAAGAAGATATGGAACCCACAACTTATTCCAAAAATTAACTTCTTCTGGTGGTCCCTTATGCATGAAAAAATCTTGACTCGGGACAATTTCAAAAGGAGGGGATTCCAACTTCCCAACATATGTATCTTATGTAAGGTTGAGGAGGATTCTATTGCCCTTTCGCAAGGCACTTGTGGGCCATTACCTTTGAAAAATGTGGTATACAATGGGTTTTTCATGATAACATTCATCAGTTTGTTAATGGATGGTCACCTCCCACCCACCACCCCCTGATTATACAACTATGGAGGCAAATCTTTCATATCTGTTGGAGTGTTTGGAAAGAAAGAAATAACAAAATCTTCAGAGATGTTGAAACCTCCCCTGATAATGTTTTTTCTAGTTGTTTCAAAATGCTTATGGATAATATATCAGTGACTAGGGTGGAAACCCTCCCCCCATATCCTCGTAACCTAACTGGATGAAATTTTTGCCATCATTTCCATTGATATCAAGGTGCTTAAGCAAGTTTAGTGGCAAGATTGATGCATATGGGTGAGATTATCATCATTGGTTCAAGGATAAAATCTATAATTGTAATAAGGTCAAAGGTCACTATAATCACCCAAAAGTGAAAGATAATAATGATAAAAATATAGCAATGATGATTTTCATTAATGGGTATTGATTAAGGAGAAAATAAAGTTAGACAAATACATGCTATATTGACCGACAACCTTAATAGATATTAAAATAAAATCATCGATATCTATCTATGTGTGTGTGTGTGTGGATATGTGTATGTGTGTGTGATATGTGTGTGTGTGTGTATGTGTATATAAATGTATATCTATATATGTACACATATATTTATATGTATATATGTATTAACATACAAACATACATACACATACAAACATACAAACACATACAAACATATACACACATACATATACATACACATACACACATACACATGCATACATACATATACATACATACACACATACACATATATTCATAGTCATACTCAATAATGACCAAAAAATATTAAAGGAAATGATCAATTCATGAAGAAAGCGATGACCAAAGTAAAGAAAATGTGAGAGGATGCAAGTCTATATTCGATGGCGAGGAAGTTATAGACAAGTAGAGCATAAATCAATAGACATCTAGATTTTGAATAGACAAAAATCCTTAAGAATAGGGCGTTCAATGCCCCTATCCTATCAATTTTGTTCTAATTTTTAGGAGAGAGGTGTGTAGAGTTTATTTATTTGATTCTTTCTTATTTTAATAATATCTGTTACTTTCAGACATGGGTGTCCAATGCTTCTGTCCATCACAATCAAATGTACATTTTAGTGACATATTTTTATTTGTGTGCACTACCTTACCATTTCTTTGATTCATGTTGTATTCTATCAAATTTAACTTTATCATTATTAGTCTAGTTAATTTACACACACTTCACTATCTCAATCTTTTGCAACAAAGGTGTAGCGTCCTAAAATTGTGACACTTGCAATTTCGACTGCATTTCGGTCTTCACGATGGCGACGCAACACGCAACCTGAATGGAGACCCCGAAACCTGATTACGACACTGAAAACTGCATTTTTCAAGCACCCTGGCCTGAACCTCCTTGCACCCTGCTGTCCCGGGAGGTGGGACCAGAGCGCCCAGCGCCCTGGTCCTTCAGGACCAGGGCGCCCAGCGCCCTGGTCCCCCAGGACCATGGCGCCCAGTGCCCTGGTCCCTGGGTCCTATTTTGGGCCCGGTCTCCTTTGGACTTCGGGTCTTTTTGTTTGCAATTTGGAAAATAAACTTTCCTGGTCGGCCTAAGGTTGGGAAAATCAGTCTATCAGCCCTAATTGACAAGTATATAAACTACATTTTCCTCTTTCATTTGATATGATGGAAAAGGCGTGGAAACTATACTCAAGCATTCAAACATTCAAGCATTCCTTCAAGCAATTGATCATTTCAAGTCTCCATTCAAGGCTAAGTGTTGCATTCAAGACAAGGATTCAACCATTGAAGAGGAGATCACATACTACATGCTACATACAACATACTACTACAACATACAACATACAACATCTATACCTTCGCACATAAGGATACAAACATCCTTACAACAAGGTATTAGTACTTGTTTTACAGTTATTTACATTTACAGCACTTGCTCATTTCTTGGTTAATTCCAAAACTGGGGTTTGACCTAAAGGTAAACCCCTAATCCCTAACCCCCCAATCATCTTCGCTTTTCTGTGTGTAGGTTGCAGGTACACGGCTGAAATTGAAGATCTGGAATCCTTGTGCAGAGACAAACAGATCCCCCTTCGTTTCGCGGATTTTTTGAAGGACCGTGGCGCTCGAGCGCCATCGTCCTGGCAACTTTCACTCAAATTTGCAGGACAGTGCCGTATCGACATTTTACTGCTAATTCCAGGTCTGCAACTTCATACTGTATTCCTATCTCAGTTTATAAGCGAATCTTTCTCACTTTCTATGCATTCCTAGCTTAATTCCTCTATGCACATTCTTTACAAAAGAGGGTAGCCTTGCTGTCTTAACCCTTGAAACGCATTTAGCATCCAATCTTGCATTGTGTGGGATTGGATCTTGTGGGTTTCAACCCCTCTTTTGAATGTAAAGTCTCTCCCCTAAGTGAAAACCATCAACCCTAGTGAATCTCCCTTCTCTCTCCTTGGAGTTGGAAGAGGGGAGAGCAACTAGGGTTCGATCGCGATTTTTCGCTTTACATTTTGGTGAACCCGACGTGAAGATCCTTTCTGATTATTCATGATTAGATCTGAAATTTGATTCTTTGATTACATTTCCATGTTTGATCTTTGGCAAAATTTTAGAGGTTAATTGCATAAAAACCCTAAATTTTCTTGTTAAGTAATTAAACTTGTGAAATGTTTAATTGTTGATGTTTGTTTCAGATCTACCCTTCTATTACAAATTATCAATTCATATTTGTGCTTTAATTTTGAAAATTAAGTGGTTAAGTGTCAAAACCCTAATTTTTGAAACCCTCTTGATTCAACCTTTGTTCGACAATTTCACTGATCAAAACATCTCCAAATCAGCTGTAACTTTGGATTCCGCAATAAAATCACAATATCTTTCATCCCTGAAAATTTGGAAAAAAGTTGCGAGGACCGTGTGCACTCCGAGCGCCATCGTCCCCGACATTTTTTCCAAAATTTCGGGAGCGAGATCTTACTGTATTTTCCTGCTAAAATCCAGAATTTTGGCTGATTTTATCAATTTTAACACCTTCAAAATTACAGTCAAAGTTGGTCTTGTGATTGCTTGGATTAAGGCTTTTAAACATTCAAAAATCATTGAAATTGAAATTTTGTGTCAAAATTGTGTTCTTACTGTCCTAAATCTGAAAAGTGTGTTTGCATTCATTCGAAATTTCAGTGCTTTATTCAAATTCTTGCAATTTGTGACTTTTGAAATTAAGTGCTTAATTACAACAACTTTAATTTCCGCTTTCAAAATTGAATTTTGCGTGAAATTGAGTCAATTTTTAAATTTCAAAACTTGCATTGCTTTTGACATTCCCTCTAAAATCATAAAATTCAAAATTTCAGTTTCCCTCTCTTTTTCAAAATTCAAATTTTGCATTTTTTGACAATCTTGGTAGGGTTCAATTTCGAGATTGCAACTTTAATTTGGCCTATCTACAGATCGTAAAATCACTCAATTTTTTCAGATTAGCTTTAAAATCATCATACCTTTCATCCCTGCAAATTTCGAAAAAAGTTGCAAGGACCGTGTTGCACTCCGAGCGCCACGGTCCCGGACATTTTTTTTGAAATTTCGGGAGACTGTCGTGATTGCATTTAACAGCTTAAATCCAGAAGATTGGCTGATTTTACTGAAAATTGCTACCTTTGAATTCAAAATTTTCTCTCTCTTTCTAGTGCATGAGTTTTACAACAATAAGCCCTACTTACACTATTCCTGTTAGACGAAGCCGTAGAATTAAGTCTTTCCGAGGTTTAATTACCGAGGAGATGGAACCTAATTTGAATAGCCTTTTTAACGAGGACATGGGTAATTCCTCTAATCCTCCTAATGATGAAGAAGCTCTCCATGAGGTTTCTGAAGAACAACTTTCGAAATTGGATAACCAATTTGATGATTTTCGACAATGGATGTCTCAAGAATACCCCGATAGTCAAGCTCTTCCTTTAATTGAGGGTCTAAAACGTATGCTTCAAAGTGATAAGAATGGAATTGATATTTTGCGTGGTATTGCACACATTGTGGATTCGAATGTGATGCCTATGAAGAGTTGTGCTGAAAATTTGGGTTATACACAACCTCCTACTCAAGACAATCATTCTATTCCTTTGACGACTCCTATTGCTAGTATACCTACCTTTACATCAAACATAATGGCTACTTCTACACAAGACATTCCTCCTGTGATCACCAGTCATGGGGGCAACCCTTCTTCTTCAATTAACCCTCCTCCTTCATTTAATCCGACTTCTTCATTCATTCCTTCGATGAGTGTCCCTATTATATCTCCACAAATGAACATGACACAAGGGGGCAATTCGTTTAACCATTCCATTCCTCCTTGTAGTGTTCCTCCTATCCAATCATCTCCTATGACTAATTATCATAGAGTCCCACCACCTTACTCTTTACCTTCTTTCAATAACATAACACCTCCATCACAATCTAACACATCTAATATGAATTCTTCGACTGAAGCGACCATTAACAATCTTGCACAAACTGTCTCTTCTTTACAACAACAAATTGCCTCTATGAATCAATCTAAGTTTAGTGTGCCCACATTTGATGTTGCGAGCCCACTTTCTCTTGACATTGTTCGAGCTATCCCTCCTAAACATGTTGAAATCCCGCATTTGGAGCTTTATAATGGTAAGGGTGATCCTCTAACACATGTTAAGACCTCTCAAACAATATGTACTGATTTTGCTTATGACCAAAGGTTGCTTGCAAAACTATTTACTAGAGCATTAAGAGACAAAGCCCTACAATGGTATTGCTCGTTGCCTTCTTATTCTATTACTTCTTTCAAACAACTTGCAAATGCTTTCATTCAACAATTTCAAAACAATATAAGTCCTAAAGTTACTTTGATTGATTTAATGCATTGTAAACAAGGTGTTAAAGAAAAAGTGACTGATTTCATTGGTAGATATAAGCATTTGTATGCTCAAATTTATTTTCCAGTGCCTGACAATGATATTCAAAGAATCTTTATTTCTAATTTACAAAAAGATATTCGAGACAAACTTCTGTTTTCTGAGTTTACTTCTTTCCAACAGTTGTGTGCAACTCTTCACAATTATCAACTGACTGTGAGTCAAATGGAACAATCACATCCTATGGCTCCGAGTGATAAGGGTGATAGCAGTCAACAACCATTTGGGAAGTTTAAACCGAACAGAGATTCCATCAAATTCAATGAAAACATCATCAACAACAATGTGAATGCAACATCAGGTGTGCCTCCTATTTCTAAATTTTTCAAGAAAGAAAGAAAGTATACTCCTTTGAATGAATCATTGCATAGTATTATGAATAAGTTATTGGAACAAAATGTGCTTACTCTTCCTCCTATAAGACAAATTGATCCTGCAAAGATTACTTCACCTTATTTTGATAACAAAGCTTTTTGTCAATTTCATCGTCAGCCTGGGCATGATACTGAAAAATGTTTTTCTTTAAAGGGTAAAATTCAAGATTTGATTGATAATAATACTATCTCTGTTTCTGGAGTGAATGATAAAGGCAACACATCTATAGCTCCTCCTAACCAAAATCTTCAGATTTTCACTGATCCATTACCTTCTCATACCTCTAATATGATTGAGGCTAATGATTCCTCTCTCTCATCTGATGGTCTTGTGTCTATGACTCCGAATGTGATTAACTTTGTAGAGCAGCAAGAAATCCCTAAAGAACCTTCCATCACATTTGATTCCAATGAAACTATTAGGGCACCTGATGGTCCTTTATACATAGTTGCAAAAGTCAAGAATACACCTTGCCGTGGAGTGCTTATTGATCCTTCGTGCATGGTTAATGTTATTACTGAAGAATTTCTTTTTACTTTGCAATTGAATCAAGTGATCTATGACAAAACAGATGTGATTGTGAAACTATTTGATGCATTTTCTTCTCCTGCAATTGGTTCTATTACATTGCCTATTGAGGTCCATAACAAATCCCTTGATGTGAACTTTGCTATTATTCCATCTTCCGAACAATTTCATGTGAAGCTTGGCTATCCTTGGCTATCTTCCATGAAAGCTATTGCTTCTCCTATTCATAAGTGTTTGAAATTTCCCCATAATGGTGAAGTTGTTACTGTCAATCATAGTCTCTTTAAACAGCTGAAAGAACTTCTAGCATTCCTCTTGATTACTTTTGGCCTAAACAATTCCAATCTCTTCCTCCGCGAAGTGATCATCTTTTCAAATCTTATCAAAAGTGGAAAACAGATATGATCCTATCTCTAAGTGAACCTAGAACACCTAAACTTGATATTCCTATCATTCTTGAGAAGGAAGTTCTTCCTTTGAAAGATAAAACTAATGTCTTTCCTCAAGAAGATTCCCAACCCGTTCCCATGGATGTGACTATGTCTATGCCTCATAAACCTTCTAAGAGTAGACCTATACCTCCTCGTCATGATGGACTTGGTCTTCTTCCTAAACCAAATATTCCTCCTTTGTATGGAGCAGTCCCTCCTCCTTCTTTTTATAGAGAGAAGAGACCTTCTTCTTCTCGTATTATCCAGCCTAAGAGACCACAACCTAAACACCCAAGTGATAAGGATGAGAACATTCCTCCTCCTCAATCTTCTCCACTTCCTACTAAGACTAGATGAAATCATTCTGCACGTGAACGCCGATGAAAGCGTCATCTTAGGGCTCAAGCAGTTGCTTCTCAAACATTGCAATCTCCAAAAACACCTTCAACAAGCATTATTCCATTTTCTCCTCAGCCGACGATTGAGCCGAAATCTCCTAAACATAAGATGCATGATGGTCTTGATCCTGTGTGAATTAAAGATCCTATTTTTATAAATCTTGATGATGCTATAGATGAAAATGTTATTCATGATGAAAATGTTACTCCTTTTGCTTCTGATAGTGAATATGAACTTGTTGATATTGATAACCATTTATCTAATGAATTTTCTAAAGCACTTATCCTAGCTCCTAGACAAGAACAATGTGGCTCGGAACATGAACATAGCCCTTGTTTGGATCTTGTGATAGCTCCATCTGCTGTGTTGAATGTTCCTCCTCTAGCGTGTTCCCTGCCTTCCCGAAACATTGATCAGCAAGATCGGGGGGTAGATGACGTGCTAGACTAGTTACATTAGCATAGCAGATTCTCTCCTCCTCTCTTGTGTTACTTCTTCTATATGTTATTCTCATTCTTCTATTTGTTGTCCTTGGTGTTGTCTACTTGAGGACGATGCAAAGCATTGAGATCTCTCGATCTCTCTCATGTTGACTCAAAAGACACATGTGTTCCCTTCTTCTAGGTGACCTTCCTTGATTGGGGAATGAAGAACAATTATGCATACATACATATGATATATATACATGAATTATCATACAGCATACTAACCCCGAGGAAAGCGAAGTCACCTTGTGCTTTGTGTTTTGTGTCTATTATCCTTGGGCTTATCTCACACTTGGGGGCTAAATCCTTGTGATAATGTGCTCCTTTCCTTTCTCATTTCTTATATGTATCACTACCTTAAAGCAATCACCCCCGGTGAGGCGTGTGCGATCGCTTTAACATAGGGGGGCATACATCCCGTTCATATCTTTTCAAGATACTTGAAAATTTCTTGGCAAATTTAGCTTTGCCTTGAAAATTTTTGATATCTTTCTTGCATGACTCATAGTGAGGGAACCTTACTACTGACAGTCATGGTTCTCCCTCGTGATCTTCCCTTTTACTTTGTCAATCGAAGTCGTAAGATCCTTAGTCCACTGGGGGCTTGGTGTGTCTTGCCTCCTTGACGTGGTGAAAGTCTTTCAATGATTGTTCCTTGTACTTTACCGGAAGTATGAGCATACATACTCCCGCTAAAGTGGGGGCTAAATGTAGCGTCCTAAAATTGCGACACTTGCAATTTCGACTGCATTTCGGTCTTCACGATGGCGACGCAACACGCAACCTGAATGGAGACCCCGAAACCTGATTACGACACTGAAAACTGCATTTTTCAAGCACCCTGGCCTGAACCTCCTTGCACCTTGCTGTCCTGGGAGGTGGGACCAGAGCGCCCAGCGCCCTGGTCCCCCAGGACCATGGCGCCCAGCGCCCTGGTCCCTGGGTCCTATTTTGGGCCCGGTCTCCTTTGGACTTCGAGTCTTTTTATTTGCAATTTGGAAAATAAACTTTCCTGGTCGGCCTAAGGTTGGGAAAATCAGTCTATCAGCCCTAATTGACAAGTATATAAACTACATTTTCCTCTTTCATTTGATATGATGGAAAAGGCGTGGAAACTATACTCAAGCATTCAAACATTCAAGCATTCCTTCAAGCAATTGATCATTTCAAGTCTCCATTCAAGGCTAAGTGTTGCATTCAAGACAAGGATTCAACCATTGAAGAGGAGATCACATACTACATGCTACATACAACATACTACTACAACATACAACATACAACATCTATACCTTCGCACATAAGGATACAAACATCCTTACAACAAGGTATTAGTACTTGTTTTACAGTTATTTACATTTATAGCACTTGCTCATTTCTTGGTTAATTCCAAAACTGGGGTTTGACCTAAAGGCAAACCCCTAATCCCTAACCCCCCAATCGTCTTCGCTTTTCTGTGTGTAGGTTGCAGGTACGCGGCTGAAATTGAAGATCTGGAATCCTTGTACAGAGACGAACAGATCCCCCTTCGTTTCGCGGATTTTTTGAAGGACCGTGGCGCTCGGGCGCCATCGTCCCGGCAACTTTCGCTCAAATTTGCAGGACAGCGCCGTATCGACATTTTACTACTAATTCCAGGTCTGCAACTTCATATTGTATTCCTATCTCAGTTTATAAGCGAATCTTTCTCACTTTCTATGCATTCCTAGCTTAATTCCTCTATGCACATTCTTTACAAAAGAGGGTAGCCTTGCTGTCTTAACCCTTGAAACGCATTTAGCATCCAATCTTGCATTGTGTGGGATTGGATCTTGTGGGTTTCAACCCCTCTTTTGAATGTAAAGTCTCTCCCCTAAGTGAAAACCATCAACCCTAGTGAATCTCCCTTCTCTCTCCTTGGAGTTGGAAGAGGGGAGAGCAACTAGGGTTCGATCGCGATTTTCCACTTTACAAAAGGAACATAATTCCAATTGCTAACTCTTCCAGGTCGGGGACAATAGCTAGGCCTATTAATGTACAAATGTTATGGAAGGACTTGAGATATTTTAGATTGCATTGATTAGTTTAGAGATCCCATATTATCACCAATTTGCCTTTCAAGATTGAGAAGAGTTCTTATGAATTTTATATTAAAGTGATCTTGAGCTATATTTGGTATCTAATTCATATCATTAAACAAGTTTCAATGACATGATTGGTAGAAGTTTAATGCATGACTAAAAATTAAATATGCAATGTATACATCAATAAAGGTATTATATCATTAAAAAGAAGACAATTATCTATTTACATCGACAATCTCGTTGTGTTTATTCACACAATAATTTAGGTTGATGACATATTTTTTAAGGTTCCAACTATCTATTAGTAAGCATAAATGAGAGACTAACAATCATGTTACATAGTTTCTTGATTATTTGAATTATTCACAATTCTTGTTATTTTTTGTCTCTCTCTAAATGAATTAGCCATCCATTTTTAGATCTAAAATGAACTTGAAACCATCCTAGTGACCTTAGATCCCACAAAAGTAACACACAATGTTGATATGAGAAGCTTCTTTCAATGAAGTTAATCATTTTATTACCACCAAGGTATTTATGTTTCTTTTGTCCCATTAGCTTGATATTTTCCAAAACTGTGCTAATATAACATGTGTATTTAACGTGTGCTATTGTTACAAAATGAGGTTTATACATGTGCTCTCTTATTATTATATCAATCATAGATTTTAATTACTAATATATTATAAAAAAAATCGCGACTTTTCCTTTGTGGATCAACAATAGAAGACTCAACTATAAATGAAAGAAAACTATCCAAACTTAATAACCGTAGTAGGGGGACATGGAGAGAGGGCCCTACAAGACACCCTCCAAAATAGACATATTATCATAATTTTTAATATAATCTAAAAAAAAATTGTACTACCATTATTTACTATGCATGGACGAATTCATTATTAATCAAGAAAAATGTTTTATATAACAACAAAGTTATGTACACTTCAAATTAAATATTTCCTTTCAATCTACACAAATACAATATAGGTCAAGATACTTATATTGAACATAGCTTCATTAAACTTGTACTTTACCTCAAATCAATTTCTCCATATGATGTCCCCGATCCATATATAAGAGGGAATCTAGTCATCCGATAGAACTATCTAGACTACAACTTTAGTAGGGGGAGTGGGGGGGTGCTCTCGACTACTTCCAATGATACTATAATCCAAAGCAATAAATCCCTTTAGAATAGTAGGAAGTAAACTTGGAAATTATGTGCTTTAGCTTAATCTTTTGCCACATTCACCTTACATCATATCTTCACATTTAGTGGATTTGACCATAATTTTGGTTCAAGTTTCTCTATAAGTTGAGAATTTATAATCCTCGAATGAAACATACTCATAATAAGATATAATGTTTCATCACCTAAAACATGTTATCACCAAGTGATATCACATTCAACAACTGTTTCCACATTTAGATTGCAAAAATAGTGGATTAGAAAATGGTTAATATGAGGGATACACGTTATGGAACAAAGTGTAAATTTAGCTAAGCATATAATCTTGAAAAATCACACTTCTTAGGATTAACATGTTAGTATGAACATGAGATAGTACCAACTATTTTCTTATTGGGTCTTATTTAAATTAGCATACTTAAGATTATTTAGGTCATTTTATTTTTGTATCACATCTCATGATGTTATTATATTCTATGGTTTCATCTAAGGTTTCACCATTGTCTTTATAACAAGGATTTCTTCATTTCATGTTGCATCATTATTAATTTTATCATCTAATCAATTTTTGAGATTCATAAAAAAACTATTATTTCTCTTCTTTGTGAAAACCTATTTTGGTTGCAAGTGATCCTTTGGTATGCTTGTTAGGAAATTTCTAGCCATATATGACAATTTCCACATAGCTCAAATAGATAAAATCATGCAAACAAGTATTTTGAATCCATATGTAAAAGAATAGACAACATACCATCAAATATGATATACCCTAAGAAAATGCTCAAGAGAGACCACCACTCATGTATTATACATCAATAAAATCATTACAATACATATTTAAATTCTCTACAAATACCTCTAGAACAACAAGCTCTCTACATGCACTTCATGTTAACAAGCATGCAACCATACATCCCACACTATGCTTCAAACCCTTACAAATGCAAGCAAGAGATGCTCTCACAACCCCTTATCCAAATTAGACAACCTTGGACAACTAACCATGTGTTTTCTTTTATGAACATTAGCTTGCACAAAACTACCTGGTGGTATAAAACCATGTGACTAATACCATGAGATTGCAAAATCCACATTTATTTATTTTTACTAAGTTTTTCCAATATTGAATATTTTCCTAATGTGGAACCTCACATCAAATATTTAATCCAATGCTACATACAACACATAGAGTGTCCAAAGAATGCTAACCCCATGTGATGCACACATCCTTAGTTCCCCTAGGTGCATCACAAATAATATTAAATTATATTATAACATTATTGAAGGTGTACCAAAACTTTTTCTAACAGTGATGTGATATTGAATCAACAACTCTTACATGTTATCAAAGTTCTAAATCTACATTTTTCTTTCCTTTTTTTGGAGAGTTTCAACCAGGAGAATCAAAAGGTGCATAAGGACGCAAAATAAACCTCATTGTTTCATCTAAAAGGAATCAAAACTTGAAAATCTCTTGTCCAAATGCCAAAATTAAATAAAAATATTTTAGGTGATTTTTTGGTCTTAATTTTGTTGTCAAAAACCCATAAAACTATATAGATTCGATATTTTTGCACCATTGTACATGTTCATACACCATCATAGGTCTTTAGCTTTGGTCATGTGAATGTTTGTTCAATGATTGCCAATTTTTGTCTAGCAAGTAAAATCTTTGATTTTTGTCTACTAGGTAAAATCTTCATCCTACATAATCATTACATCTCTATATGTAAAAAATTAACTTCTTTCATGCATTTTAGGTTGATGATAGTGAGTAGGGAATATTTTTTAAGCATTAGAGATACAAGGAAAAGGAAGGTTCATAGCCTTGGTCCTTTACTTAGGGAGCCCCCTGTACATAACCAATCTTTAGGGGCTTAAATAAAGTTGATCATGCTACTAATGAATGTCACTAATGCTTGAATATTTTCTCATATATTCTCATTGAGCCATTGGTACTCAGTCCTAAGTGTTGTGTGGATGGTTATGTGGATTATCGACACCTAGAGAGACAAGCCACTAACATTTTTCTTGCCTGAACAAGCACTTTTTTCAAACCCTCACATTAGTACTTTGGTTTTTCTTTAAGAAAATTTATATTAAGCATACTTTTTTCTAGAATGAAGGGGTTGATTGCTTGTATTGTAAGTGGTCCATTGTTGTTTTTCTTTCCATTTTTGGTATTATCATGTGTAACGTCCTAAATTGCATCCCTTGCAATTTTTGACTGCATTTGGGTCTTCGCCTTAGTGTTTGCACCCCTTGGCCTGATCAGAGACCTGATTATATAAAAAACTACATTCAATTCAGTGATGCACCCTGCTTGCACCTTGATCCTGCCCCAAATTAGTGCAGGACTAGGGCATGGCACCCTAGTCCTCACTAAGACTAGGGCATGGCACCCTGGTCCTCACTAAGACTAGGACGTGGCACCTTGGTCCCCCTTAATGAGGTCCTATCTCATATTTGAAGCAGGAAAATCCCCTCTATGTTGGCTCAAGTCAAAAAATTAATCTGTTAATCCTATGAGCAAGTATATAAGAGAGATTTCCCCTCTCATTTGACATAATAATAAGAATGAAATTCAATTAAGCATCCAAGCATTCAAGGATTTAGGAACAATTGAGCATTTTCAGTCTTCCTTCAAGCTTTGGAGCAACAATAGAGTCAAGATTTAAAGCATTGAAGAGGAGATCATCATTCTACTTCATGAAATCATAATTCCATGTGGAGGCAAGCAAAACTTCACAAGGAGGTATAAGAATTTCATTTTCAGTCAATTCAACATCCCCTCAAATAGGAGGATTTCTATTTTCAATCATTTCAATTACATTATTTCAACCACTTGGTTAATTCCAAAACCAGGGTTTGACCTAAAGGCAAACCCCTATTCCCAACACATTTGCCTTTCCTTCTATTTGTAGGAAGCATGTGCGTAGTTGTACTTGTAGAATTAAGATTTATTTGCAGAGACAGAAAAACCCTTTTCAACGTGTGGAAAGTTCGGAGGGCCGATAGGAGGGTGACCTGGTCTAGACACACGGTCCCTACAAATTTTGGTAGATTTTGTAGAGCAGCTCTGAATCATCTTAAAATTCTCAAATCTAGGTGCATGACTGAATCTCTAATCTATAGCTCACTATTTCATCATACTTGTCTTCATTTCCAACAATTAGTCTTAATTCAACTAGTCAACTTACAAAAAAGGGTCAATTACATTCCAAACATTATCAATCTACTTAGTATTCAATCCTTGCATCATTTAGGATTGGATCTAGTAGATTCATCCCCCTCTTTTGAATGTAAATTCCTCAAAGTGAAAATCAGCTTAGTGAATTCTCCTTTCCAAGTGGTGAATTTGCTAAGCCCTAAATTTTCTACTTGACATCATGTATACATCATGGATCAAAACCAAATTGAAAGTCTCACTCCATACAATTATAAATGGTGAATTTTTTTTTTTGAGATACAACTACAGAAGTCGAGGTTATATTGAGTTACAATATGCATAGAACTTGAACCAACAGTCGTTGTTGCAAAAACTACATAATCGAAAACTACATAATCGAATCCTCATAAAAATATCATAATTTGACTTGTTGTGGAAAATATCTCTTATTTATCAAGTGTGATGAAGCTTATGGAACATTGTGCATGTCTGTTTTTTCCAATATACTTATTCACATTGAGTCTTAAACAACAAATCAAATATGAACTATTTTAGAGAGTTTATTTGTGAAGTAGGATACTTTGCAAGGTTTTTAATTAGAGAATTATCTTATGTGTTTGAATCCTATAAAATTTAACAACATCCAAGAATTATTCATTAAGCTCAAATCACTCAAATTATATCTGAAATAACATGATATTGATAAATAAGACACTCTAGTGATTATTTCCATCATTTCCAAACTTTGTCCTAATTGTTTGGTTTTTGTTTCTACATTTTATGTAACTAGGGATTATCTTAGTAATGCATTTCATATGCCTTAGTTTGATTATTTTTCTACATCACTCACTAGAGAGTAGGAGAGTTTAGTACAAGTGGGTACTTTGAAGTCTTCAAAACCATGGGCTGCTATTGTTAATCAAAGCACTAGAAGTGAAAAACTTTGAATAGAAAAGTAAAGGAATAGAAAAATGAGAACTTTAAGAAATATGAGAAAGACAAGGAATAAACACCCATGAGTTATATTAATCTTCTAAGGGAGAACCACTCGCGAAGGAAAGACTTGAATGTACATAGTGTAAAAAATAGGGACATGTTGAGGATCAATGTTAATCAAAATAGATTGATGCGTTGAGGCACCTTCTTCAAAAGAACAATATCCAATCACCTTAAAAAATGCCATCTAGTTCATCTTCTTCTTCCATGTCATATTTATATATAAATTCAAGAACAACTGAGTGGCTCGTGGAATAAGAAATATGGAAGGCAAGACAAATTTTGCTTCTACAACTCCTGAGTCAAAGAGTTGACTTCTTGATTCTAGAGCTTCACATCATACAAATTATCATATGGTATGTTCTCTTTGTTTGAGCCTTGTATTTTCCCATAGATAATGATGGGAAGAAATATATGAGAGTGTTTGTAGAAATAAATCTACTAATATTAGAGAAGGCACTTTCAATAATTTATTTGTTTTCCTTTCTTATCAACCAAACTCCTTTTTGTCTATAAATTACATATAGTGGAGAAAGGAAGATTATTGAGTTCCTAAATGATTTTGTAATTATTAAAGACTTGCAAAGTAGTGAGATTATTGTTATTGGAATGGTTGATCATGAATATCACTTGTAGACCTTTTCACATTTTTGTCTAACGATCTTCCAGATCCTTTGACTAATATCCACACTCATGCATCTAGTGTGGATTGCATTTCTAAGAAAACTTTTAGTTAATTGATCTTTTGTATTCTTTCATGTAGTTTGGTTCTTAACAATTATGTGTTGAACACACCACATGACTAAGAGGGGGGTTAATCAGTTCGGACCTTAAAATACTTATGATCTATAAAACTTCAAACCATAATTAACATATTATTGTAATTATGAGACATGAAAGCACAAAGCACAATAAGCGCATGAACACCAAATTTCTATGGAAAACCCTAAACAACGAAAAACCATGGTGAGAATCACACTCACAGTTTGAATAATTTATTGCAATGTTTTAGGCTCAAGGCCAAGGAGCTCATAACATCTGATAGTACTGTAACTTAGTGTTTCATAAAAAGATACAAAATACTACACAAACTTCCAAAAGGAACACTATCTTTTGGTAGGTATAGGGAATGGATGAACTAAAATGAACAAGATCTCCTAATCATGAAATTTTCCTTGAACCATTGTGTCAAGAGACAAATATCATGGCAAAGACATCTGACATCAAACACTATCTTAGAACACTGTCACACTAAAGATATCATTATCAAAGCTCTTCACAAACTTTCTTTCACACTATCTTCTTGCATATCATTCACATTCACTTCCCATCAACTCACACACATTCCATACCTCAACTCATAGAACCTCAAATCTATATATACAAGAGTATTAGTTGAAAATCTCAACTAGATCATCCATAGACAAAATATACAATATTACCTAAATTAGGTGACTTAGACCAATAATACCAAATGTGGTTCACTCCAAGAGATAAAGGGGACCCAAACACATTACAATATATTGTTCTAAAATGATTCCAATGAACCACACATGCTAAAACATCCTCCAAATTCCATGTGAAATGAAATGTGTAGATAAATTTAATAAAGCATGTTAACAAGTCAACCCAAAAACATCCTCCAATGCAAAATTGTTAGACACAATGTACCACTAAGAGGGGGGTGAATAAGTGGTTCTCAAAATTTTCCCTTTAGCTTTCCTATGTGAGTATACCGGTTAATAGATCTAATGGAAAACAAACTTACCGGTTAGAGGGGAGACTAACTCAAAAGCACTCACACATAAAGGACATCACAAAACACCAGCATATACGAGGAAAACCCAAGATGGAAAAAACCTCAGTGAGAAATGTCGTTGGAGACTACTGCTCCAATCTAGCCTCACAATGAATCTATGATTACAATGTTTAGGGCACCAACCCAAGGAGCTACAACCCCTGCACTGAGCTACAACTCAATGATCTACAATGAGTATATTCAAATACAAAAGTAAAAGCCTTGTTACAAATGAAATTTGCAACTCTTCTACAAAACTCTCTACCGGTTCTCCTCTCTCAAATCATCTGTCGGTTCTCTGCTCACCTCTCAGCTGCAACCCTATCTCCTGATACAACTTCCTCTCTATTGCACCTTCACTTGTTCAGTCTCTTCTTCTTCTTTGTCGGTTCTTCTCTTTGTCAGCTCTCTTTTCTCTCTGTCACACTGCTGCTATCCACCACCGGTCTTGATAACTCAGTCAGATATCTACCATCTAATTGCTTCCGGTTCTCAGCTTGCCTTCTCTACAATCTTCTATTATTATTCTCTGTCAGTTTGGTCACAACCAATTTACTCCTCTCACAAACTCATTGGCAGACTACTAGTTGCCTCACAATTTGTCGGTTGAACTCTTCAACCCTATTCTCTTTCTCACTCATTCTCTCCTATGATTATCATTGGGTACTTGACTAATTTTCTCTCACATGTAGTAGCAACACTCTTTGATTCAGCAGCCATAGACAATATCTTTGTCTTGCATACATATAGCCTGATTTTCCCACCAAGATGTGAGTTTGAATATTTGCACGCTAGGGTTTTTGCCATGCACTGAATCTGTAGTTGATCTGATCTCTTATCATCATGACATATCATATTCAATCTAATGCCATGTCCTTGATCGGTGTTCAACACTCAATCAATGAGAATCGCTCATCTATTTACCTTGCAAATCATATCTTTTCTTTATTTGTCGTCTGTAGCATATTTTTCATCCTTTTGTTTGATTGATCACATGCATGATGCGGTTTCCCTCTTCCTCTTTGATTTGCAAGATCGACTTGTACTCGATCTTTTCTATTTTCTTCATCTCAAGCCGTAATCCTCTGCTTTTCTTCCTCGAGCCTCGCAGTCATCATCAATGTTGGACCAGTCACCAATGACCTCACTGACACATCACACAGACTTGTGCATGCATGCCACTTCACCTCCACGTGGCCCCTTTTTCGACATCCACCTTTTCTAGGTCAGTTATGTCAGTCCAGACAAGATCACCGACCAACCATTGAACCGAGTTCATCTACTGGTTCACAAACCCTTTTGATTATACCCTAACTGGTCTACCTTCAACCTTGCACTCTACTTCTCTTCTAGTAGAACACTCAACCTGGTTAGCACACATGCCAACCTACCTCAATCACATCGTCATCAGTTGGGAGCCTTTTGCATCTACACTTTGACAACATTACTGGTGCACATACTTATCGGTAAACACCTTGATGACACCATCGTTGGCATTATGTGAATCAGTATGAGGACATAATGACATTGTGTGTTGTCGTTGATGTCAATATGATGAAGAGAAGAGAACTGGTATAACACTGTGAACCGGCATTGGTGCCAAAGTGAAGCGGTGTGTTTGTTCAAGGTGAACCGGCATATGGTTATGGGAACCGGCACATGGAAGCGTTGTATGACTACTGATTGGTAGTCTCAACTTCAGGGTTTCCGGTTGAAGTGCTTCAAGCCTGTGTGGCTCAACTGGTGACTTCGTGTGATGAGTTAGCATGGTAACAAAGAACGGATCGTGTTGCCACGAAAGCCTTGTGTGTGTGAAGGATCGTGCATGAAGGATAGTGTTCCTATCTACCTCGAGAACGTGTGAAGTCTGTAAATGGTGATAACGTGTGATGGGTTATCAACCGCCATGAAATCGGTAGAAAACAAATGATAGAGAATGTCTTGAGATTGGATCAAGACTATTGTATTTAATGCAGTGTGCTCAACAGTTAGGATTAAACCATTTGAATTCCTTAACCTAACAGGTTTGGGGTTTAGGGTTTATGCTACCGACCTATCTATTTTCCTATAAGGTCGATGTTGTGTTTCTTTTTGAGGTTGTTGGAAAAAGTTGTGCGTGTGTATCCAAGAGAAGAGATACGTGATTCTTTCCAAACCAGAGGAGAGAAGTGATACCTGTAGAGTGTAAGTGCAGAAGGTGAAGAGGAGCTAAAGCATATCTGTATTGGCATTGAGTGTTATTACCAGATCATTGTAATACTTGTTGATCTCTAACCACCTCAATAGTTGGAAAATCCCTTAACAGGGTAACTTTAACTGGCTTGTTGTAAATCCTTTAACAGGGTGACTCAAAACCATTGAGTTCTTGAAATCCTCTAACAAGGTAACCTTTAACAGGGTTTAACCCTTAACTGGGTATTCTAGCCATCCCTTAACTGGGTGATCCCTAACAGGGTCGGTTCCTAACAGAACCTATTGTATTAGTCTTTAACCGGACAAGGCTCCTAACAGAGCGAACTTCTAGAGAGTTCAAAAACAAGCTTGTGGGTATTCATCCCCACCGTGGTTTTTCCCAGTTGGGTTTCCATGTGAAAAATATATGTGTCATATGTGATGTCATCTTCATGTGATGCTATGTTGTTTTCTATCAAGCGATGAATCATGTTGATCTAGTTGTTTATATATATCTTTGATGATAGATTACTTATTCATGCATTAGGGTGAAATGGAAATAAAGTGTTAGATTGTATGAGAAGATAAGTGTCAACCGGTTTATGCTTGTCTCAATTATTCTGAGTTTTGTTGGTTGTACTCTGTTTAAAGACTGGTGTTACTGTTTGTCTGTCAATGCATAGTGTCTACTGACAAACCGGTTTAAGATTGTGTTTTTGTCTGTACTGATTCATCCCCCCTCCCTCTTAGTACCGGTTTGGTACTATCCGTTCATCATTGAGTTATCAATTGGTATCAGAGCATCCACCAGGTCCTCTGTGTTATAAGCTTAACCGCTTGAGGTAAAGATCCCAGTCTAATGATGAAGAGGGAAGGTCCAAAGTTTAACAGAGAAAACTTCAGTATATGGAAAGACAGGATGAAGATATACATTAGAAGCATGGGTGCTCAACACTAGAGCTATGTTGAGAATGCCTATATTGCCCCTACTGGTACTCTCGCCGATGACCAAAAGAGAGAGATGCAGGAGAATGGGCAAGTCATGGAAGCCCTAATTAGTAGTTTATCTGACATTGAATTTATTGATGTCCAAGATAAGGTAAATCCCAAAGAGGTATGGGATACTCTTGAAA
Source organism: Cryptomeria japonica (assembly GCF_030272615.1). NCBI lineage: Eukaryota > Viridiplantae > Streptophyta > Pinopsida > Cupressales > Cupressaceae > Cryptomeria > Cryptomeria japonica. The sequence continues at coordinate 689,842,850 of NC_081405.1, read as the reverse complement.
ATATCTATGGCAGTGATGAGCATGTAAAACAAGCTAAGGAAGAAAGCCTTAGAGGGAAGTTTGAAGACATGCGGATGGTTGAAGGTGAGACCATTCAACAGTATGGAATAAGAATCAAAACTGTTGTTGGAGATATCAAGAGTGCAGGTGGTAAAATGGAAGATTCCACTGTGGTAAGCAAACTCCTGAGATCCTTATTACCGGTCTATGCAATAAGGGTTGTTGCTATTCAAGAGCTGAGATCAATAGACAAGACTAAGGTATCCCTAGACTCCATCATTGCAAAGTTGACAGCCTATGAACTAAACGGTTTTGATGGCAGTGTTCAAAAGATTGAATCAACTTTCAAAGCTTCTGTTGTACCATCCAGAAAAGGAAAAGAAGCTAGCACTAGTGGTGAACCAAGACAAAGTAGAGAAATGGATGATGAGGAGATTCTGATGGCATTTGAATCTCTTCTTGCCATGAAACTTCCTAAGGGAACTGGCAAATACAGAGGTAAGCTTCCTTTGAAATGCTTTTCTTGTAACCAGATAGGACATATTGTTGTAAACTATCCTAATGGCGACAACAAGGACAAACCAGAAAGGTTTAAGAAATTCAAAGGAGGAAACTAGAGAAACTGTTTTGTGGCAGTTAATGAAGGTGTCACGGATGAAGAATCAGAAGATGAAGAAAATGAAGATATTGTGTTTGTTGTTGTCAAGGAAGATGTGTCAGACAAGAAGGCTCTTGTCTCCCGGTTTGATAATTCCAATGAGTGGATCATTGACAGTGGATGTTCTCACCATATGACTAGTGACCGAAGCAAGTTTCTATCCTTGGAAGAGTATGATGGTGGTGTGGTTCTCTTTGGTAATGATGCACCATGTATGGTCAAAGGTAGAGGGTCCATCTCTCTGAATGGAAAGAGTAGTGCTGACAATGTGTACTGGGTTGTGTTGGCAATATTGCATTATAACAGACAATGAAAGATTGTTGGCATTTCTTAAGGATATTGAGAAGGTTGTTGATGATTATGGTTATAACTGATTAAAGATGTTTTACTATCTTGATATTATTATTTTGTCATTGATGTCAAGAAATTGATTTTCTAATTCAGTATGATGTTGCCATATCTTGAGAAGTATGATATGAAGATTATAAAGAAGTCAGTAAAAGACACAGGAAAGAATATGATGAATAAAGAGATGAATAAGGTATTCAATGGGCAACTACTACCAAGTCAGACAATGATGAGATCATGATGTTTTAGATTGTTTTAACGTCATACATATGTTGTAAAATGTAAAGATTAATACTATACTATGTTATCAGGCAAAGAACCTAGTCGGTAAACCCTAAGGTTATCTCTATCGGTTAATGAAGGCAGAATGTGTACCGAGTGAAGTTTAGTATTCACCGAGTTGTTACCAAGTTGTAACCAAGCTATAACAGAATGCAATAAATGTTTACATGCGGTATTTAATGAAAGAAGCTGATGAGCTGGAGTGGATAAATGATTGGTAAGCCATGGAAGAAGTTTGTTAACGAATCTAAGGCAATGGAAAGTCGGCATGAAGATCTACAGCTCAGATTGAACCACAATACCCTAGCACAAGTTCCAAGACTATTATGCAAGTTCCAAGGTGGGGTAAAACGTTTTCAGATTGAAAGATGCATTGAACTTGGACAAGATTCAAGATTTGATGGCTATGATTGATCATGGAAATGTGATCGAGGAGATTAAGCGGTTACCTAATTGTTTATAAATAGGAAACTGTTGATAAACAATGTATGCGGGCAAGTGTATGCACAGGGATGCTACATGGTGATTACCGAGCACAGAAGCTTGAAGACCTGTTAGAATAACAGAGTATAGAAGCCTAGCACATAGACAAGATTAGTTCTATGTCTAGATTGTATTGAACAAATAAGAATCTGCTTTAGCATTTTAGAAGTGAAGTTGCAGATAAATTTTTATTACTGTTATTTTGTGAAAGTGATAGAAAATCTCTTAACCAAGTGGACTTAACAGTCTTATATGTAAATCCTCTAGCAAGGTGACATTCTGATTGAGTGTTTGAAATCATTTGACAAGGTCACTTCTAACAAAGTGAAGATCCTAACAGATCTGAGGGAAATCCCTTAACCGGGTCACATCTAGCAATGTGTTCGTAATCTTTAACAGGATTTGCTTTTAACCGAGCATACTCTAGAAGAGTATATTTCTTAGTGGGTCCAAAATCCCACAGTGGTTTTTCCCTATTTGGGTTTCCACGTTAAATCTGGTGTTATGAGGTTTATATTGTTCATATGCTTTTGAGTTTGCATGTTTGATAGTTTTGGTTATATGACTGATATATATGTTACCGAGGTTGAATCTGATGTTTTTATGGATAATTAAGTTTATATGATTCACCCCCCCTCTAATCTTGTTGGCTATTGGATCTGTACTTATATTAAGTATCAAAACTATCAAGTTGATGGTCTCGGACACAACCTTCTGAGTGTTGCCCAGCTGAATGACAGTGGTCTCACTCTGGAATTCAAGAATGGAGTGTGCAGAATCAAAAGAAAGAATGGTGAATTGGTGGCCATCGGCATGCAGACCAAAGGTAACCTATTTCAGCTGAATGCAAATATAAGTACATGTCTTATGGCTAAATTTGATGATAGCTGGATATGGCATAGGAGACTCTGCCATGTAAACTTTGATAACATTGTGAAGGTTAGTAAGATCAAGGCAGTTAGAGGGTTTCCGGTGCTAAGCAAACTGGATAATACCTTGTGCAGAGAGTGTCAATTGGGGAAAATGTCTTCCTCAACCTTTAAAGGTAAACCTTTCACTACTGACAATTTGCTTGATCTTGTGCATACTGATCTATGCGGTCCTATGAAAACTAGGAGTGTGCAGGGTGATAGGTACTTCATGATTCTCAATGATGACTGCCCAAGAATGATGTGGGTCACATTCTTGAAAGATAAGTCTGAAGCTTTTGTAAAGTTCAAAGCTTTCAGAGCATTAGTGGAGAAGGAAAGCAGTAAAAGGATCAAGTGCTTGAGAACTGATCAAGGAGGGGAATTCACTTCCGGTGAATTCAATAAGTATTGTGAAGAACATGGCATCAAGAGACAATTGTCTGCCCCTCGGACTCCATAGCAGAATGGCCTAGTAGAGAGGAATAACTGGACTGTCGTTGAAGTAGCTAGAACTATGTTGATTCAAGGAAAGGTAGCCCACACCTTTTGGAGAGAAGCGGTGAGCACTGCAGTCTACACAATGAACCGGGTACTCATCAAGAAACGTAAGGATAAAACTCCTTATGAGTATTGGATCGATAAGACACCTATGGTTAGCTACTTTAGAGTGTTTGGTAGCAAATTTTACATCAAGAGGAGTGAACACCAGAGCAAATTTGATGCGAAATGTGATGAGGGAATATTCCTAGGTTATTCCACCAAGAGCAAAGCTCTCAAGTGTTTCAATAATAGGACTCGGAGAATTATGGAAAGCATCAATGTAAGAGTTGATGAAACCTTTGAGAAAACTAAGGAAACCGGTAGTGAACAAGCGGTAAATGAACCGGTTGTAACCTTTTGGGAACCGGTTGTTAGTCAACCGAGTACCAGTAATAGTGTTCCTACACCGGTAGATGTAGAAGTTGATACTGCTGGAGATAAGGATGAAGAAGAAAAGCAAGAGGACTCTATCAAGACCATTCCTTGGTATGTCAAGATGAATCATGATCCTAAGCAGATCTTAGGAGATAAGGATGCAGGAATCCTTACAAGAAGAAAGGTTAGAGAAAACCCATGTATGATCTCTAAATTTGAGCCTAAATCATTCAAAGAGGCACATAAAGATGAAGACTGGATCAAGGCAATGGAAAAGGAACTTGACCAGATAGATAAAAAAGGTACATGGTCTTTGGTACCCAGACCAGAGCATAAAAATGTCATTGGTACTAAATGAGTCTTCAGAAATAAGCTAAATGAGGATGGCACAGTGATTAGGAACAAAGACAGATTGGTGTGCAAAGGATATGCCCAAGAAGAAGGAGAAGACTATGGAGAAATCTTTTCTCCTATAGCCAGATTGGAAGGAGTTTGTATGCTTCTTGCATATGCATCTTTTAAAGGATTCAAAGTATATCAAATGGATGTAAAATTTGCATTCCTAAATGGTGTACTTGAAGAGGAGGTGTATATAGAGAAACCAGATGGGTTTGCCCTATCTGAAGACAGTGACATGGTGTGTAGGCTACATAAAGCCTTATATGGTCTAAAGCAGGCACCTAGAGCATGGTATGAACACCTGCATTCCCATCTTGTGAAGATTGGTTTTGAGAGAACAAGTGAAGATAGCAATATCTACTTGAAGTCTAAAGGAGATCAGATCCTGATATGCGAGGTATGTGTTGATGACATTATCTTTGGTGGAGATGACAAGATGAGTCATGAGTTTGCAGATGAGATGAAGAAAGAGTTCGAGATGTCACTCATAGGGGAGATTAAGTTCTTCAGTGGACTGCAGATCCAGCAGATGAAAGATGGAATCTTTATCACTCAGTCCAAGTATGTCAAAGAGGTGTTGAAGACCTTTGGCATGGAAGATAGCAAACCAGTTGGTACACCGATGGTGACCGGTTGTAAACTATCCAAAGAGGATGACTCAGCATTGGTTGATGAGAAGGAATACCAATCAATGATTGGTAAGTTGCATTATGTAGTGCATAGCAGACCAGATATTGCACATGCAGTTGGCATTACTGCAAGGTTCCAGAAAAGCCCAAGAGAATCCCACTTGGTTGCAGTCAAGCGGATTCTTAGGTATCTAAAGGGAACTATTGATTATGGATTGTGGTATCCATATAGCAAGGATTTCAACTTGAAAGTGTACACAGATGCTGATTGGGCAAGTAATGTAGATGACCAAAAAAGCACAATCGGTGGTGCATTCTTTATTGGTGGTAGACTGGTCTCATGGATGAGTAAGAAGCAGAGTTGCATCTCTCAGTCCACAATGGAAGCAAAGTATGTTGCATCTTTCATGAACTACACTCAGACAATTTGGATGAAGCATGTGTTAAATGGCTTCAAAGTTCTTGTATCTGAATCGGTAAGTATATTTTGTGACAATACTAGTGCAATTAACATCTCCAAGAATCCGGTTTTACATTCTAGAACCAAGCCCTTTGAGCTTAAGTATCATTTCTTGAGGGAAAAGGTTTTGAACAAAGAGATTGCACTGGAACATGTTTCCAATAAGGAGCAGTTAGCAGACATATTCACCAAGCCTCTCCCAAAGGCTACATTACTTAAGAGGTGAATTAGGGGTGTTGCCCCTTCAGGAGGTAAACTAAAGGCATATGCTCCACATCAGTCAGGTATTGCATAGTCAATTTTTTTTGGATTGATGTGTTGAAGGATGCTACTCCTCAGGGGGAGCAGCATAATGGAACAAGGAAGCTTGTGCCTCCACTTTGGCATTGTTGTCAAAGGGGGAGAAGATGTGAAGCAGAGAAGATAGAGAAGATGTGAAGCAGAGAGATATCTTTGTATATTGCCATCAATGCCAAAGGGGGAGATTGTTGGCATTATGTGAACTAGTATGAGGACATAATGACATTGTGTGTTGTCATTGATGTCAATATGATGAAGAGAAGAGAACCGGTATAACACTGTGAACCGGCATTGGTGCCAAAGTGAAGCGGTGTGTTTGTTCAAGGTGAACCGACATATGGTTATGGGAACCGGCACATGGAAGCGTTGTATGACTACCGGTTGGTAGTCTTAACTTCAGGGTTTCCAATTGAAGTGCTTCAAGCCTGTGTGGCTCAACCGGTGACTTTGTGTGATGAGTTAGCATGGTAACAAAGAACAGATCATGTTGCCACACAAGCCTTGTGTGCGTGAAGGATCGTGCATGAAGGATATTATTCCTATCTACCTCGGGAATGTGTGAAGTCTGTAAATGGTGATAAAGTGTGATGGGTTATCAACTGCCATGAAATCAATGGAAAACGAATGATAGAGAATGTCTTGAGATTGGATCAAGACTGTTGCATTTAATATAGTATGCTCAACAGTTAGGATTGAACCGTTTGAATTCCTTAACCTAATAGGTTTAGGGTTAGGGTTTATGCTACCAAACTATCTGTTTTCCTATAAGGTCGATGTTGTGTTTCTTTCTGAGGTTGTTGGCAAAAGTTGTGTGTGTGTATCCAAGAGAAGAGATATGTGATTCTTTCTAGACCAGAGGAGAGAAGTGATACCTGCAGAGTGTAAGTGCAGAAGGTGAAGAGGAGCTAAAACGGATCTACATTGGCATTGAGTGTTGTTACTAGATCATTGTAATACCTGTTGATCTCTAACCACCTCAACAGTTGGAAAATCCCTTAACAGGGTAGCTTTAACCGGCTTGTTGTAAATCCTTTAACAGGGTAACTCAAAACCATTGAGTTCTTGAAATCCTCTAACAAGGTAACCTTTAACAGGGTTTAACCCTTAACCAAGTATTCTAGCCATCCCTTAACCGGGTGATCCCTAACAGGATCGGTTCCTAACAGAACTATTGTATCAGTCTTTAACCGGACAAGGCTCCTAACAGAGCGGACTTCTAAAGAGTTCAAAAACAAGCTTGTGGGTATTCATCCCCACCATGGTTTTTCCTAGTTGGGTTTCCACGTGAAAAATATGTGTGTCATATGTGATGTCTTCTTCATGTGATGCTATGTTGTTTTCTGTCAAGCGGTGAATCATGTTGATCTAGTTGTTTATATATATATATCTTTGATGATAGATTACCTGTTCATGCATAAGGGTGAAATGGAAATAAAGTGTTAGATTGTATGAGAAGATAAGTGTCAACCAGTTTATGCTTGTCTCATTTATTCTGAGTTTTGCCGGTTGTACTCTATTTAAAGACCGGTGTTACTGTTTGTCTGTCAATGTACAGTGTCTGCTGACAAACCGGTTTAAGATTGTGTTTTTGTCTGTACTAATTCACCCCCCCCCTCTTAGTACCAGTTTGGTACTATCTGTTCATCATTGAGTTATCAACCATGTCATCAACCTTCAACATTCTCTATCTATATGCAATTTCTCAACTTTGCCTTATTCATTCATTTAACTGGTCATCCCATTAATTTATTTGTCAAAGTGACAAACATATTCTTCAGTCTCTTTACCGACAACTCATCATTGTTTACCTGGCTAATCCGATGCATGTCTCTGATCTCATACACCTAAGGCAACTTAGTGTTTCACCAGTTGATCTGGTGTGAGCCTTCATTCACCTACCTTCAATTCTTTTGTCTTATCTTGGAGGACTATGATGCATTCTATGCATAATAGGAGATAAGCTCCACAACCGATGGGAGTGAATCCTTGTCATCTACATCATGCAATACACTCATGTGGCTTCCCTATTTGTGCAACATATCTTCAAACAAGCACATGTGTTCCGGTTGGGCACATTCACTGTCAGTCATCTCTTCACATGGTGACTACATCTTTATCCGATGGGAGTCCTATTTTTTTTGCATCCACATAGTATACCAATGACTTGTATATACTTTACCTTTGATGTTGATGTAATTTAGGTAACATTCCCCCTCTTCATCGCAATCAACTGACCGGCATCTTGCTCTCTTGCAGATGTCACTTACCAGTCTGTAGTCCTTACGTCTTCAACACAAGTCAACACTAACTTCAGTACCCGTGACCCAATGGCCATTATGCTAGATGACCTTCTCTTCCTTACCGGTGGCCTGCTATGCTAGTTGACATCAATGGCACCATTTCCGGTATGCATCAATGACAACACTGCTCATCAATCTTCCATACCAGTTGCCATCCTATACCGGTTGACATCAATGACAACACAATGCCAACAAAAATATACACCACATATCTACAAATTTCATAATGAGACCCATATCAACATCCAAACTCAATCTCCAATGCATATCTGCACCAAAAGAGCATGGTCCAAATAAGATACACCACTTCAATCAGCAATAAACCAAATCAACTGACAACACCAAACACTTTACTTGCCTATCAACCAACATTGAAAACTAAATTGGAAAACTGCACAAACTAAATGAAAATTTCCTCCAAGACACAACACTTGAATCCATATATCCGAGAACCACCAAGAATTCTCTTGACAATTATGACAAATAGTCTCATTAGTGAATGCGAGCTTCTGGATTTGACTGTGTCCTTTTTTGTTAACAAAAAAACACACACAGTCAAATCTAGAAACTCACATTCACCATACAATTATGGACCATGGAAACTTAATGTCTACAAACAAACTAATTTTCAGAAATATCAACAACCAATTCTACCATCTGAGCAACAAAGAACTTGAAAATTTGATAAAGCAATATACACAGATCATAAACATTATACCCAAAACTGCAATCCACAAGTTTCTAACATTATGTCAAGCTTATATCTCTTCTACCTATTCATTCTTTAGATATTAGTGTTTCTATTGCCTCCACTAAGATAGTTTAATAGTATGTCTCTATTCTCTCAAGCTTAGCTATGTAGGGAGGGTTTTTTTGACAAGCATTATATTTTTTTGGTCTCATCTTGTAGATTTGGAAAAAACAATTGTAAATATCCATTTCCCTTTTTGTGATAATTATAACCCACTTTTTATCATATCATGTTGTATTTTGTGATTATTCTTCATGAGTTTTCATAATTTTTTGGATTAGTTTCACCTCATTGCATTATTACATCCTTCAATTTTAACATGTAGACACTCAGACAATTTCAAAGGCATGCATCATGATACTTCTTCACTCATCTCTCTTCTTCAAGTGGTAGTTACTTTTACACACACCATTTAATTTATTTCTTTTTAAGGAGAGAAATGTTTTCTAATTTTAGATTATCTTTAGCATTCATGATTGTCACAAGAGTTACTTTTTAATTGTAAGACAGTCTTAATTTTTCTCCTTTGGGGATATCTATCATACATTATTGACAAAAGTATTCCTCGGAGGCTCATGTCAATTCCTCCTTTCTTTAATCAAATATGTATGTTTTTTTACATTTTTTCTCTTTTGAAGAGGATATTTTTTCATGGGGTTTCATCCTTTTGTTGGATTGTGAGATATTTTTTTGTTTGTGTCAATATACCTAACATGGCCTTGTATCCAAGACCCATCCATCATTCATCATCCATATTAGGAAATAATGCATCAATTATTAGTTCATTTAATCCATTTTCTACATAAACCATCATAGAAAATATGCGTACAATCTTACAAAATAAACATTATTCCAAGATCAAATAGACAAGCCACAAGATAAAATAAGATATACCCTAGGAAAACTAGGTCACGAGGCAAAAAATTGACCTCAAAAAGCATCCATAATCCATATTTTATTCATGAAATAAACAATACATGCACTTATAGAGTTACAATGAATACTTCTAAAACATCAAGCCTCTCCCATGCATCATCCATGTGTCTAAGAATGGATCCACACATCACATGTCATGCTTCACATATGCACTCTTTAGAAAGAATCAATAATAACCTGCTCAATCAACCAACCTTAACTACCAAACATGATCTTTATTTTATAAAATCAAACACCAATACAACTAAGTGGTAAGATAAAACCATGTGACACAATACCATTGAGCCCACATTTAATATGGGTATTGTAGTATCCTAAATTGTACTCCCTTACAATTTTTTCCTCACTTGGGCTTTCACCTTGCCATTGGTCCTCCAAGGCCTGATTGAAGCCTTGATTCTTCTTACACCATGTATCACACTCAAATTTTCATTATTTGCATTTCTTTCCCCAAGATCCCAAGACCCTGATGTTAAGGATCATGGCGTTGGGTGCCATGGTCCTCTCAAAAAGGGTCTATTTTGGGGCCTCATAATGGTAACACAATTTGAGCCGGAACCTAGATCTCGTGTCGGCTCATGTTCAAAAATTAATTTGTTTTTCGACTAGCGTGTATAAAAGGAGGTGTACCCCTCTCATTTTGATATAGCGTATTCATGATACAAATTCAAGATCTCAATTACATCCAAAAAATTCAAGTGAGCAAGCAATCAATATTCTTTCAAATATTGGAGCAGAAGTAAATTCAAGATGTAAGCATGGGAAATGACATTAATGTTCTATGTTTTATAAATAATATCTACATGAAACCTTAATTCCTTGTGAAGACAAACAAACATTCATTAAAAAGTATGTCATTAGTGTTTCAAATATTTTAGCCTTTCCATCAAAAGGAAAGCATTTTCATTACAATACTTCATTTACAAATTTCAATTATATTTCATGGTTAATTACAAAACTGAGGTTTGACCTCAGGCAAACCCCTATTCCCAGCCATTTTACCCTCTCTACTATATGCAAGAACATGTATAGAGCTACAATTTTTCAGGATCAACGTTATTTGCAAAGATGAACAAGTTCCATTTTGGCCGATGAAAAGTTCGGAGGACCAAGGCAACCACCACAACAAGTCAGGCCGAGTTTTTGCGAATAGTTCCAAACCTTCATTTAATGCTTAGATTTAGGTTTGTGGCTTCATTTGATGAATGTAGCTCACTATTTATGCATAATTACTTCAAATTACACACATTTACCCTAATTTTAGCATCTTTAATTAAATCAATTCAATATAAAGGGAAATAAAAAGTCCATTGATCTAAAACCCATGGAAATCTTATCAGAATCTAGATCTATCAAAGCTAGATCTATCAAATTCCATCTTTCCCTAATGTGATGGTCCCTAAGCAAAAAATAGTGGTTTTACTGTTGGATTGTTGAGGAGATTGTTGGATTTGGTTGTTGTCATTGTTGTTGGTAGGATATGTTTTTTTTATTGATGTCAACATATTCCTGTGATTTATTCTGGTGAGTTTGGGAAGATTTTTTTATCCGGTTTTGTAGTTTGGTTTTGGTGATCACTGTTTTACAGAATCCAGTTTTCCTCTAGTATATTTCGGTGTGATCAAATCTTGTGTTGATACTTTGGATTAATGTTAGGGATGATCTTGTGTATCTTCATTTCAGATGGTTCATTATTTGGTGCTCCGCATGTTATCCTTCTTCATGATAGTTGTTGATTGGTTGTCTTCTTGAGCTTTGAGAAGTTGATCGATGAAGATTTGAAAAGATGTGTTTGTGCAACTGTTTTGGATGATTCTAATGTGCTTGTTGGTGTTTCATAGTTATATTCTATTTATTTTGGTAAACTACATTGATTGTTGTGCGATTTTTGGGGACTTCTATGAACTGACGATCATTTCCATGTTATGTGGTATTTTTGGTGGTGTAGTGTGTTGCGGTTGATCTTGGTGTGGTTTTCGGTGGATATTGATCATTTAGAAATGTGAATTAGGTCCATGCTATGTAATGTAAATCATAATATTGGTCAAGTGGTCGATCTTTGTATCGTGTAATGTAATTTTTGTAATTGTGAGTTGAGGATTGAGGGTTTAGCAGACCTTGTTATCAAGGTTGATGATTTGTATATATAGGTGAGATGCTTATGTAATTTAGGTGTCAGTATTATGTCTGCATTATTAGAGAGTTGATTGTGCAAACAAGAGATTTATCATTTGATGAAATGTTGAGGTGAGATTGGTGTTGTAGAGAATACAATTGTGCTTAACTGAAACTATCACCAGGCATTTGTAGATACTATCATTGTAGTTCATTCCTTCCAGATTGTAGTCTGAATCATATTGTAAGTTAGTGAGACTTCCCTGAGGTTTGTAGCCTTCCAAGCATATCTATTTTGAGTAGTGAGCTCTAGGCAGTATGCTTGAATGCATGTGCATTCCCCATTATAATATTTTCACATACTACTACAAAGTATCATCTTACTGTGGGTAGGTTCCCACTGTGGTTTTTCCCTTAACTGGGTTTTCCATGTCAAAAATCTTGGTGTTGTGTGTTGTGTTGTTAATTTTCTTATCTATTATTACTACAGTCTATCAATTTATGTTTTGAAGTTTAATTTTTTGTGACCCGTTGAAGACTGATTCACCCCCCCTCTCAATCTTCCTTCTTGATTGTTGATAACAAGTGGTATCAGAGCTGGACCCTCTGGTAGAAGCTTAATCACTTGAGGAGATTTAGGATGGCAGCTCAAGGTATTATTTTCAAGAAGGACAGTTCGAGGTTTGATGGAAGCAACTATATTGTGTGGAAGAGATAGATGGAGGTGCATTTGAAATGTCTTGAAGAAGATTATTGGGAGATTACTAAGAATGCCTATATTATTCCTCAGAATGGACCATCCACTCCTAATGAGGTTAAGGAAGTTTAATATAACATCAAAGCGGAGGAAGCATTTCTTAGTGCCCTGACTGATTCTGAAATGACAAATATTATGGAACTTCATACTGCACATGAGATTTGGGTAAGCTTGAAATCTTGTATGAAGGTGATAGGTGAAAGTTGCTAAGTTGCGGAGTTTAAAAGGAAAGTATGAGACATGGAAGATGGGAGATGATGAGAACATACATTCATACATGGCTAAGGTGAATGAGCTTGCCCTTGGTATCTGATCTATCGATGGAAAGATTGAAGAAGATGAGATTGTTGCTAAGGTGTTGATATCTTTGCCTCATGCTTATAAACATATGGTTGCCGCTATTAATGAGATTTGTACTATAACTACAGTGACAAGAGATGTGTTGGTTGGAAAACTTGTTGCATTTGAGCTGAGCGAATTAGGAGAATCACATGGAAAGTCTGAGACAACATTCAAAGCATCAACATTGGTATCCGGTAAGCATAAATATGATCCTGATGAGTGCAAGATATCCATTTATGAAATAGAGAGAAGAGCGATAACGGAGCAAGAAAGAGAGCTTGATGAGCTTGAAGCACTAATTGCCCGGAGATTGCCTAAAGGTGTCGGTAAGTATGATGGAAAGTTGCCCTTGAAATGTTTTTCTTGTAGTAAGATAGGACATTTTTCTTCTATATGCTTGGAGAGAATGGCTAAGTATGAAAGACATGATAAGTTTGATAAGCATGATATAAATGGTAGATATGAGAAGCATGAAATGTATTATAAGCCTTCTAAGTTTGAATGGAAGTTTAGGAACCAGAAGAACAATTATTATTTTGCAGATGAAGGTTTTATAGATGATGAATCGGAAGGAGATGAAGTTGTGTTTATTGCCATTAAAGAGGATAGAACTATGCCTATTGATTCTACTGGTTGTTCTGTTTAGGAGAAAGCTTTGGCTGCAAAGGTAGAAGAAAAGGGTGTATGGGTGATTGACAATGGTTGTTCACATCATATGACCAATGACAAAAGCAATTTTTTAAGAATGAAAAGGTATAATGGTGGAATAGTTAGATTTGGAGATGACAAAGCCTGTGTAATCCCTGGGAGAGGTTCCATTTCTTTTAATGGTAAGCATAACACTGATAATGTTTTGTATGTTGAAGGTTTGAAGCATAATCTTTTGAGTGTTGGACAGATGGTTATAAGGGTTATGATCTACAATTCAAAGATGGTAAATCCAAGATCTTGAATGCCTCTGGTAGAAAGATTGCATTTAGGACTAAGACTAAAGGTAACATTTTTCATTTCAATGTTGGTGAGAAAAGTTGTTTGATTGCAAAGATAGATGAGAGTTGGTTATGATATAGAAGAATGTGTCATGTAAACTTTGATTCATGATTAAGATTAGTTCTACACAAGCAATTAGGGATTTGCCTAAGATTGTTAAACCTGTTAATCTGGTATGTAAGGAATGTCAGTTGCGTAAGAAAACAAGGATTTATTTCAAGAGAAAATGGTATACATCTGATGGATTGTTAGATCTTGTGCATACTGACCCGTGTGGACCTACAAATGTTAGAAGCGTGCAGGGTGATAAATACTTTATGTTGTTAATTGATGATTATTCCTGAATGATGTGGGTTGCCTTTTTTAAGGAAAAAACAAAAGCATTTGAGAAATTCAAGATATTCAAAGCTAAAGTTGAAACTGAGTCCGGATTGAAGCTAAAGTGTCTGAGATTTAATAGAGGTGGAGAATTATGTTCCGGTGAGTTGAATTCTTTCTGTGAGATGCATGGAATTAGAAGACAACTATCTGCTCCTAGGACCCCACAATAGAATGGGATTATTGAAAGGAAGAACCATACTATTTTGGATGTTTCAAGAACCATGTTGATTGAAGGAAATGTTCCGAAGATCTACTGGAGAGAATCTATTAGCACTGCAATCTATACATTCAATAGAGTTCATATCAAAGGTGATACCGGTAAGGCCCCTTATGAGATTTGGTTTGGTCATATTCCTATTGTGAAATATTTCAAAGTTTTTTGTAGAAAATGTTAGATAGTCTAGATAACCGGATGAAAACTAAGAGGGGGGGAGGTGAATCAGTTGTCACAGATTAAAGGAACATTTAGCAATTATAACTTTAATATCAGAACCCAAAACATTAATACTAGAATGCTTAAACCAAATACCGGAATAAAAGTTAAACCAATTAAGCATAAACTATAATCAAAGAATAAATACCATCCACATGACACCAAGATTTATACGTGGAAAACCCGGTAAAGGGAAAAACCACGGTGGGAAGCCTACCCACGGTCAGATAATACTTATGTAGTAAGTATGCGAATTACAATTGAGGGGCATGCACTTGCAGGAAGGCCAATAGCCTAAAGCGCACTGCTCATCACAAAATGAGTCTCACTGACTACAAATAAATCTAGACTACAATCCGAAGAAGTGTTTGAACTGCAAAGATAGCATCTCCTATGCCTGAGTACATTTTCAGTTAAGCTCAATACCGGAGGACTAAATCCTCTTACATAAACCCAATTCGATCCCCAATGATCGACCAAATCCTTTACCTGAATGATATTACATTATTCACACATTACATATCCATATTCCATATCCTTATCCCATGATATTATGTCGTGATGTATTCTACAATGAGATCTTACATCTATATATACAAACCCTCGACCATAAACAATCAGGTCGACCACCAGACAATAAACCAATTACATAATTACAAAACATGTTGTCCTTAAACCAAAAAAATAATATCCAACACATATGACATCCTAGAAACATATCAAGAGGTCCAATCAACATGTTACATTAAAGTTGGTCCATAACCTAGATCAACCGGGACCCAATATAGGTCCACATGCTAAAGAAATGATCTCCATCTGCCAATTCTCGAACATGATCACCAACAACATCCCAAATATCCACCAAAAGTTGTAACAACATCATTTATGCACATCATC
Organism: Cryptomeria japonica; assembly: GCF_030272615.1. Classification (NCBI taxonomy): domain Eukaryota; kingdom Viridiplantae; phylum Streptophyta; class Pinopsida; order Cupressales; family Cupressaceae; genus Cryptomeria; species Cryptomeria japonica. The sequence continues at coordinate 689,827,563 of NC_081405.1, read as the reverse complement.
AAAGATCTTCATCAAAGCTCTTCTGGTGATACCCTCGTCGGTACTGCAAGCCAAGCTTCCAAGCAAACAAGATAGCATTCGATCACCAGACCAAAACCAACTGACTGAATGTGAACATGAGTATCATGAACAAGACAATTCCATAACTAAACTATATCAGAGCTACCGGATCATGCTGGATCCAGACCAACCAGAAACCACTCAACCTACCGGGACCAGAAGGGTACCGGTAAAGCATCCAAACAACTAGTATTGACATCAATGACAAAACATCAATGCAACACATAATCAATTCCTCCAAATGGCCAACATAAAATGTTATATCAAGAGAGATGAGGATATTGGAAAGTTTGATGCTAGAAGTGATGAAGGTATCTTTCTGGGATATTCTACAAATAGAAAAGTCTATCGGTACTATAATAACAGACTAAGAAAGATAGTTGAGAGTGCAAATGTGAAGGTGAATGAAAACCTTGGGAAGGAGATCAGAGCTTATGATGATGGTCAACATGTTGGTTTAACTCCTATTCAGCCTAAAGAGCCTAAGAAGAATGATCCAGTAGAAATTGTTAGTCTGGATGTTACTGCTACTGGTGATGATGTGCAGTAACCTGAAGATCAGGAGATTCAGAAGACTCCAAGGTATGTAAGATTGAATCATTCTGAGAATCAAATTATTGGTGATAAGAATAAATGCATGATGACTAGAAGAAGGTTAGTTGCAGAAGAAGTATGTTTGATTTCTAAAGTTGAACCTAAAGATGTAGGTCAAGCCTATAAAGATGATAATTGGATAAGAGTCATGGAAGAAGAGTTAGACCAGATTGAAAAGAACAATACTTGGGAACTTGTGCCTAGACCTAAGGATAAAAATGTTATTGGTACTAAATGGGTTTTTAGGAATGAATTGAATGAAGCTAGTGAAATAGTCAGAAATAAAGATAGACTGGTATGCAAAGGATATTCACAACAAGAAGGGATTGATTATGATGAAAAAATTTCTTTGGTTGCTAGAATTGAAGTTGTTAGACTATTGCTTTCTTATGTTGCTTATAAAGATTTTAAGGCATATCAGATGGATGTCAAATTTGCATTTTTGAATGGTGATCTAGAAGAAGAAGTTTACATTGAGCATCCTGATGGATTTTCATTGTCAGGTGATAGAGACATGGTATGTAAGTTGAAGAAAACACTTTATGGATCGAGACAAGCTCCTAGAGCCTAGTATGCTATATTAGACAAATACTTGCTAAAATTGGGATTTATCAAAGGTGTTGCTGATAGTAATTTGTACTTTAAGATTGAAAATGATAACATTCTGATTGTTGAAGTCTTTGTTGATGACATTATCTTTGGTGGTGGTGATAATATGAGTATGAAGTTTGTTGGTGATCTGTAGAAATAATTTGAGATGTCTATGATTGGTGAGATGAAATTTTTGTTAGGTTTGCAGATTGCACAGACAGAGAAAGGTATATTCATATCACAAACTAAGTATGTGAAGGAACTATTGAAGAAGTTTGGATTAGATGACTCCAAACCGGTTGGAACTCCTATGGTAACTGGTTGTAAACTGTCAAAAAATGATGAATCTCCTAAAGCTAATCAGAATTTGTGCAGATCTATGGTTGGTAGACTTATATATCTTACTCGGACTAGGCCTGACATTATGCATGTTGTTTGTATAGCTGCTAGATATCAAGATAATTCTAAGGAGAGTCATGTCATTGTTGTTAAAAGAATATTTAGATATCTAAAGGGAACTGTGAATTATTACCTATGGTATCCAAAGAATGATGATTTCATGTTGTGTGCCTACACTGATGCAGATTGGGCTGGTGATGTTGATGACTGGAAGAGTACTACCGGTGGAGCATTATTTTTAGGTAAAAATTTGGTTTCATGGGTTGACAAGAAACAAGATTGAGTATCCTTATCTACTGCCGAAGTTGAGTATATTGTTGTTGCTAGTAATTGCACTCATATAGTTTGGATAAAGCAAAAGTTGAAAGATATTAGAGTTATTCATGATGAGCCTACTGCCATTTACTGTGATAATTATAGTGTTATAAACATGTCTAAGAATCCAATGCAACATTCAAAGACTAACCATATATTAATCAAATATAACTACTTGAGAGAACAAGTCAGTGAACAGAAGGTGAAGCTGGAATATGTATGTACAAAGAAACAAATTGCTAATATTTTTACTAAATCTTTGCCTACAGATACATTCGTCTATTTGAGAGACAAGCTAGGGGTATCCACCCCTCCTGATGAGAATTAGATTCATTGAGTTGCATCGATCTAGTGGAATTCAGAGCCTTATTCTTTTATCTGGATTGATGAATTGGTGTTGCTCGTCTGCTAGAGTAGTCTGTTGATTTGGTTGTGTATCCTACGGGGAGAGATTCGTGATTTTGTATTGAGAATTTGATTTTTTGTTTTGGATATCTTTGGCTTTACTGTCAAAGGGGGAGAGAGATCATGTGAAAAAATATTTTATCTATCTTGATCTTAGGGGGAATTTGTTGGTGATATCTTCTTTCTTTGCATTGACTATTTTTCACATTCATATGTTGTCATCAATGCCAAAGGGGGAGATTGTTGGATTGTTGAGGAGATTGTTGGATTTGGTTGTTGTCATTGATGGTGCTAGGATATGTTGTTGTCATTAAGGTCAACATATTCCTATGATTTATTCTGGTGAGTTTGGGAAGATATCCGATCTGGTTTTGTAGTTTGGTTTTGTTGATCACTGTTTTGCAGAATCCAGTATTTCCTCTGGCATATTACAGTGTGATCAAATCTTGTGTTGAGACTTTGGATTATTGTTTGACATGATCTTGTGTATCTTCATTTTAGATGGTTCGTGATTTGGTGCTCCGCAAGTTATCCTTCTTCATGACAATTGTTGATTGGTTGTGTTCTTGAGCTTTGAGACGTTGACCGATGAAGATTTGAAAAGAGGTGTTGGTGCAACTGTTATGGATGATTCTAATGTGCTTTCTAGTTTTTCCTAGTCATTTCCTCTCTTTTTTTGGCGATCTGCATTGATCATTGTGCAAGTTTTTGGTGACTTCTATAAATCGATGATGATTTTTGTGTTATGCGATATTTTTGGTGTAGCGTGTTGCGGTTGACCTTGACATGATTTCCAGTAGATATGATTGTTTAGAAATGTGAATTAGGTCCATTCTATGTAATGTAAATCATAATATCAGTTCGATGGTCAATCTTTGTATCGTGCAATATAATTTTTGTAATTGTGAGTTGATGATTGAGGGTTTAGCCGACCTTGTTATCAAGGTTGATGATTTGTATATATAGGTGAGATGCTTATGTAATTTAGGTGTCAGTATTATGTCTACATTATTAGAGAGAGGTGATTGTGCAAACAAGAGAGTTATCATTCGATGAAGTGCTGAGGTGAGATTGGTGTCACGGAGCAGACAATTGTGCTTAACCATAACTGTCATCAGGCATTTGTAGATGTTATCATTGTAGTTCATTCCTTCTAGATTGTAGTCTTAATCATATTGTAAGTCGGTGAGACTTCCCTAAGGGTTGTAGCCTTTCGGGCATATATCTTTTGAGAAGTGAGCTCTAGGCAATGTGCCTTAATGCATGTGCATTCCCCATTGTAATATTTTCACATACTACTGTAGAGTATCATCTTACTGTGGGTAGGTTCCCACTGTGGTTTTTCCCTTAACCAGGTTTTCCACATCAAAAAACTTGGTGTTGTGTGTTGTGTTGTTAATTTGCTTACTTGTTATTGCTACAGACTATTAGTTTATGTTTTGAAGTTTAATTTGTTGTGATTCAGTGAAGACTGATTCAGCCCCCCCCCCCCCCCCCCCCCCGCCCTCTCAGTCTTCCTTCTTGATTGTTGCTAACATTTACTACATTAATTGGTGAAACCCTAATTTTTCACCATTACAAGTAATAATTTTTCACTATATTAATATTTTTCCAATATCAAAGTGAATACAATTTCACAATCTGGGATCCATATTAAATGTATTCCTAATATGACAATACAATACATAAAGTAGCCACAAGAATGTGAACTCCTAGTGATGCATGTCCATCTAGGTCCTCTAAGTGCACCACACATAATAATAAAATAAATATTATAAACATTATGTAAGGTGTACAACAAATAATACCAAAATTCTCTCACTTGTTATATACATTGCATAAGAGTCAATAAATGAAATACATCATCATAGACATACATGTAACCACATGAATCTTCACCATGCTCTTGTGGTTCATCAAGGTACTTGTAGTAAAATCAAGTGACCAACACCTCAAGCAAGAATTCATATTATCCTCTAGAATGCCACCTAGGAAAGAAAAGGAACAAACCAACATGAAGTTACACCAATCAAATAACACAAGCATAAGAACCAGAGTGATAACAAAGGATCTAAATTGTTGTCATATGGCCAATAACCCACATTATCATAAATGACATCCACAACACATGCCAACACATCCAACCATCCATACCTCCTACATGTAAACAACATCAATAAACTCATGCCACTCACTTATCAACCCAATAACTACAATCATGCTCCATGTATCAAACTTGAGAATGAAGAACATATATATCTAAGAACTCCCACTACATGGATAATATGAAATCTAAAAATAAGTTCAAACAATATCAAATTTTCCAATCAATGCTCTTATCAAGGTGTGATAAGCAATCAAAGTGTGATGAGTAATCAAAATAATGAAGTATCAAGAACAATTAAAATGATTCACACATGCAACCCAAATAGGTACATACTCTCTCACAATATGTAACCATCCTCCCAAATCATATAAATGTGAATGTCAAGGAATAAACCATAAAACAAAGAGACAAAACTTGTAAACCATAACATGTCCTTTTACGAATACCTATGTAATGGTGAAAATATTAGTAGGTCTCCACCACAAGAAGGATGAAGACTGCTAATACTTTTGCTTGGAGACCACTACATTCAAAAGAGGATTGAATCCAATAGATTTAGTCACAAACTAGCAATGATAAGGACTGGAAATACTTATTGGATTCAAGGGATGGATTTGTTTGCCTTCTTTTGTAATTGATTTGCTAAAATTAGGGTAAAGTACTGGAAATGAAAGTAAAAACAGAAAAAAAATAGTGAGCTATATTTGTCAAATTGAGGTACACACTTGGATCTGAGAAATATAAGTAGATTCAGACATCATCCTCGAAAGAGCTCCAAAAATGTTGGGACTATGGTGAAATTCACCTTGGTTCTCCAAACTTTTCACACACCAAAGGGGGATTGATTCATCTCTATAAATGATGTTGAATCTGAAGATAACAGCTCCATACTTGTTTCTTATAGACAAAAAGAAAGGGAAATAGGTTGGGAATAGGGGCTTGCCTAAGTTAAACCCAGGTTTTGGAATTAAATATGAAATAGAGATAAAAGATAATTGACTTGTTGTAAATGAAGATTCTCCTTTTGAGGGAGATGTTGAATAATGACTGAAAACCAAATGATATACCTCCTTGTGAAGTTTTGTTTGTCTCCATGCGAGATTAGGGTTTCATGACGTCTTTGATAAAATAGGATGTGAATGTCCACTTCAATACTTGAATCTTAACTTTGTTGCTTCTCCAAAACTTGAAGGAAGACTGATTACTTTCTCAATTGCTTGAATACTTGAATGTAATTGTTGCATATGTGTATAATGTATGATCGGTCGCCAAATGAGAGGGGAAAACCTCCTTTTATAATTGCTTGTTGAAAAACTTGCCAATTTTTCGACATGAGCCGACACGTGGTCAAGTTTCCCACTCAAAGTTGAAAAGGAAAAGAGGGTTTAAAAGGGGGCCCAAATGGGGAGGACCAAGGCGTGACGCGCCTTGGTCCTACCCAATTTTAGGGCTAGGAGAAGGTGCCTAGTTGATGTGTGAGGTCAAGGTAAGGTCATATTTGCACGATGCAAGTAGAATCAGGTCCCAGTCAAGCCTAGAGGCACCAACGCTAAGGTAGGGACCCAAATGCAATCAAAATTGTATAGGGATGCAATTTTAGGATGCTACATTCAACCCCCACTTTAGCAGGAGTATTAAGTCAATCATACTCTCAGTAAAGTACAAGGGTTCACATCGAAAAAAATTCACCAAGTCACCAAGAAGGCAAGATACACCAAACCCCCAATGGACTTTAGGATCTTACAACTTCGATGACAAGATAAAAGGGACATCATGAGAGAAAGAGAAAGAGAAAAGAGAGAGAGCCATGACTACAAACTAGTAAGGCTCTCTTAGTATGAATCATGAAAAGAAAAAATATCAAAATTATGAAGCAAAAGACTGAATTTGCTAAGTAATATAAGTATAAAGATATGCAAAAGAGAGAGATCACTGAGTGGCGTGTATGCCCTCACATTAAAGAAATTGTGCACACCTTATCAAGAGCAATTTCTTTAAGGTAGGATACGCCCAAAAATACAAGCATGTTATCACAATAATACCCCAAGAAAGGACAAATCAAAGGATAATGATCACAAGACATAAAACACAAAGTGGTCTTGCTTAAGTTTGGGGTTAGTGTGCTTTTTATGATAAATAATGTATATCATGTATATATATGCATAGAATTAACCTCATCTCCCAAAGAGAGAAAAACCACCATGGAAGAAGGGCACATGTGTCTTTTGAGTCAACATGGGAGAGACCAAAAGAGATCTCAATGCTTTGTGTTGTCCTCAAGTAAACAACACTAAGTACAACAAATAAAAGAATTGAGAGACAAATAGAAGGTCACAAACAAGCAAGAGAGGAGAGAGACAGAGAGAGAATATATGACACGAATGAAGTGAATCATGCAAACAATCCACCTCTGAATCTTGCTCATAATTATTTTGGGAAGGGGGACGACATGCAAGAGGAGCCACTTTGATAACTATAGATGGAGCTATCACAAGTTCCAAATAAGGACCATGCTCTAATGATGAGTCACTTTGTCTATTACTAGGAGATAGGATTAATGCTTTTTAAAATTGTTTAGATATATCATTGTCAACATCAACATATCCATTTTATCATCTGGATTATTAGCATTAACATTTTTATCATGAACAACATTCTCACCTATTTCTTCATCAAGATTAACAAAAATAGGAGCTCTAATAGGAATAGAACTTGAACAATCATTTTTCTTGATCATTTTATTCAATAGTTGGTGTCGTTGAGGAAGAATTGATTTGAGAAGCAAGTTCACAAGCCTTAGCACAATGGCTCCATCAGTGTTCTCTCATACAACGATTTCATTTAGTTTTAGCCAAGGGTTGTGAAGGTGTAGGTTCAACAGGCACGCACTTCTTTTCTTCTTTTAGGGAAGGATGCATAGGAGAATGTCTTTTAGATTGAACAATAGGAGATGTCAAGCGCTTCCCTTTGTAATATGTAGGAGGTGAAACTGCACCATATAAAGGAGGAATATAAGGTGTAGGAAGGAGAAGCAATTTCTTTCATTAAAGAGAGCCAAGGATGTCCCAACTTCACATGAAATTGATCAGATGTAGGAATGATAGCAAAGTCAACATATAAGCACTTAGTGCCAACCTCAATAGGAAGTGTGATAGAACAAATAAAAAGAGAAGAGAAGCCATCCAAACTCTAACTATCACATCAGTTTCATCACATGCCACTTGATGCAATTATAAAAGTAAAAATAAATTCTTTAGTTATAACATTAACCATACAAATTGGATCAATGAGCACCACTCAAGAGGATATGTCTTTAATTCTCACAATGATATATAATGGGCCATTGTGTGCTTCAATAGTCTCACTAGGATCAAATGTAATGCAAAAGTCCTTAGGAGGTTTCGTTTTATCAATAAGGTTCACCACATTATTAGACTCAAGGCCAAGATTAGTAGGAGAGAAGGCAAGACGATTAGTCTCAATCACATTAGTGGAATGGGAAGGTAAAGGATTAGTGAAAATTTGAAGATTTTGATTTCGAGGAGCTACAAATTTATTTCCTTTATCATTCATACCGACCACATATATTGTATTATTATCAATCAAATCTTGAATCTTACTCCTAAGGAATAACAGTTTTCAGTGTCATGACCAGGTTGACGATGATATGGGCACAAAGCTTTAGTATCGAAGTATTCTGAGGAGGTCTTTGGTGGATCAAGTGGCTTAATATGGGGAAGCTTCAAATCATTCTTTTGTAAAAATTGTGTCATAATACTATGCAAAGATTCATTAAGAAGATAATTATTTTCTAAAGTATTTGGACAAAGGGGGCATGTACCTGTTGTTATGACTGTTACTTGAGTGTTGTTGTTGTCACTGAATTTGATGAATCCCTTATTTAATTTGAACTTCATAAAATATTGTTGAGCACTTTCACTTTAATCAGTCGGAACCATTAAAGTGATCATTCCAATTGACTCACGGTAAGGTGATAATTGTGAATACTGAGCACAACTGCATAAATGAAGTAAACTCAGAAAAGATAATTTTATCTCTAATGTCTTTTTGCAAATTAGAAATGAAGACTTTTTTAATATATTGATTAGGTACATGAAAAGCAATTTGTGAATATAGATGTTTATATATACCAATACAGTCACTTTCTCTATAACACCTTTCTTACAATGCATCAAATCAGTCAAAGTAATTTTAGGACCAATATTATTGTGAAATTGTTGAATGAAAGCATTAGCCAATTGTTGAAATGAAGTAATAGAATAAGGAGGCAAGTAACAATACCATTGCAAAGCTTTATCCCTAAGCGTTCTAGTAAATAATATAGCCAAAAGTCTTTGCTCATGAGGAAAGTCACTACACAAAGTTTAAAATGTTTTAACATGAGGTAAAGGATCACCTTTTGCATTATAAATATCCAATTAAGGGACTTCCACATGTTTAGGATAGACAACAGGAACAATGTCATTGGATAATGGGCTCACTACATCAAATGTGGGCACATTATACTTAGATTGATTCATGAAAGCTATTTGTTGTTATAAGGAAGAGACTGTTTGGGCTAGATTATTGATAGTAGCTTCGTTGAATGGATTGAAATTAGGCATGTTTGATTGAGAAGGAGGAGTAACCTTGTTAAATGAAGAAGGATCTTGAGAATAAGGAGGTGGGAAATTACGATAGGTAGGTATGGGAGATGATTGTGCAACAAATGGAAGACTCATAGGAGGGATGAAAGAATTATAATTAGGGGAATTTCCCCCTTGAATGACATGTGTAGGTATGGCATTTTGTGTAGAGGTAGCTATGATGTTATATGTAAAGGTGGGAATACTAGCCATAGTAATAGTCATAGGGATGTAATGATTAATTGGACTAGGAGGTTGTGTATAACCAAGGACTTCAACACAACTCTGCATAGGTATATATTAGAATCCACAATATGGGAAATACCACACAACTCATAAACACCAAGTTTATCACTTTGAACCATTATTTTTAATCCTTCAATCAATGGTAAAGCCTCACTTTCTGGGTATTGTTGACTCATTCATTGTTGAATATTTTCAAATTGATTGTCAATCTTCACTAATTGGTCAACATAAACCCTAGTTAGTGATTCATTCACATCATGAGTATTGAGGAAAGAATGAGGATAAAAAAGGTCATTTGTGGGATTGGAAGAACCACCAACAACCTCATGGAACAAGTTATCCAAACTAGGATCCATCTCCTTGGTAATTAACCTTGGGAAGCCTTAATTCTACAACTTCTCATGTGGCTATTATAGGTTGGACTAATAGTAGTAAAACTCATGCACAAAAGAGGGAAATTGGAAATTGGAAATTTGAATTTAAAATAATTAAACAATGCAACATCTTGTAAAATTATTGTTCAATTAATTAAGAAAATTGATTTGTGATTTGGAAAAGATAAATTCTTAAAGAGCATGCAATCCACTAGTAAATTTAAATTTAAAAATTAGGGTTTTGTGAAAATAATCTCTTGATTTTTAAAATTAGTTTAAAATTAGATCTAAGATTGCAATTTTGAATTTGAATTAACATTAAAAATCAGATATGAAACAAATAATTCAAAAACTATACAACCCACAAGATTAATTTTAAATTTTAAAAATTAGTATTTTTGAAACTAACCTCTAAATTTTTTTAAATTTGCTTGGAAATCAAAATTGTAAGTGAAAAATTAAATTGTAAAATATGAAAACACTTAGATATGAAATAAATAATCCAAATTAAGCAATTCACAAGCTCAATCTTAAATTTAAAAATTAGGGTTTTGGTGAATTTAACCCCTAAATTTTTAAAATTCAATTGGAAATCAAACTGTTAAATAAAAATAAAAATTTTAAATTGCATACACACTCAGATCTGAGAACATAAATCAAAATTAAAGGTGTTAGGATTCAAGTTCATCAAAATGTAATGGTGAAAAATATTAGTAGGGTCTCCACCATGGGAAGGATGAAAACTGCTAATATTTTTGCTTGGAGACCACTACATTCAAAAGAGGGTTGAATCCAATAGATTTGGTCACAAACCAACAATGATAAGGATTGAAAATATTGTTTGGATTCAAGGGGTGGTTCCCTCTTTTGTAAGTTGAATTGCTAAAATTAGGGTAAAAAGATGGAAATGAAGGTAAAAACATAAAAAACAATGAGCTACAATTGTTTGATTGAGGCAGACATTTGGATCTGAGAAATATAAGCAGATTCAAACCGGATCCCCAAGAGAGATCCAAAAATGTCGAGACCAAGGGAAAATTTGTCCTGGTCCTCCAAACTTTTCGCACACCAAAGGGGGATTGATTCGTCTCTATAAATAATGTTGATTCTGAAGATCGCAGCTTCGTACCTATTTCCTGCACACAAAAAGAAAGGGAAATAGATTGGGAATAGGATCTTGCCTAAGATAATCCTCGGTTTTGGAATTAACCATGAAATAGAGGTAAAAGATAATTGAATTGTTGTAAATGAAGATTCTCCTTTTGAGGGAGATGTTGAATAATGATTGAAAACCAAATGATATACCTCCTTGTGAAGTTTTGTTTGTCTCCACATAAGATTAGGGTTTCATGAAGTCTTTGGTAAAGTAGGATGTGAATGTCCACTTCAATTCTTGAATCTTGACTTAGTTGTTGCTCCAAAGTTTGAAGGAAAATTGATTACTTTCTGAATTTCTTGAATGGTTGATTGTAATTGTCAGATATCTGTGTAATGTATGATTGATCCCCAAATGAGAGGGGAAAGCCTCCTTTGATACTTGCTCGTTGCAAACCTTGCTAATTTTTTAACATGAGCTAACACGGGGTTGGGTTTCGTGCTCAAATTTGAAAAGGAAAAGAGGGTTTTAAAAGGGGCCCTAATAGGGAGGACCAAGGCGTGGTGCTACCCCATTTTAGGGCTAGGACAAGGTGCCTAGTTGATGTGTGAGGTCAAGGTAAGGTTGTATTTGTACGGTGTGAGAAGAATTGGGTCCCAGATAGGCCTAGAGGTGCAAATGCTAAGGTAGGGGCCCAAATATAGTCAAAATTGTACATGGGTACAATTTTAGGATGCTACAACCTCAAAGAAGCAACATTGTCTCAAGTATGATCTCCTCCAAAACACCCCAAATGAAAAGTCGTAACAACACCCAAACTAGTTCAGTCTCTTAGATCAAATAAACATATGTATCATGTAAAATGCCAAAATGGATGTAAGCTTCTCAAACCAGGGAAATCAAACTAATAGTAGGAATTCCTAATAAAGGAAGTCAACCCAACAAACCATCTCCTAAGATCCTCATAATGACATCATATTATCAACTTGCACAATTAGATAAACAATGTCAAACATCTCTCAAAATGAATCCTCTAGAACTAGCCATCTATTCAAAGCTCAAGATCCATAAATATGAAAGCTAAAGTACAAAACATAAAGCACCTGAAAGGAACAATGCTCAAGTAATAAACTGTTGACTAGAACTTGAGTGGAGTATGGGAATGCTCCTCTAAGATATCCATTTCATCATGACTAATCCAAGAACACTATCCTCATAGGTCCATATAGAACGCATGTCCTACCAAGGTGTAGCTCCTTAGACTTGTTGACATCGCACCAAAAACATCCATCTCAAAAAAATGTCTCTACTCAGAAGAGAAATCCAAATCTCACCTATGCCTCCAAGTATTCATGAGCACCTGTAACCTATCAATCCATGCCATACTACAAACGCAAGATAGCATCATAATTAAGTAACCAAGAAAACGATCTTAAAATCAATACAAAATGAACCAACCAAGATCAATTTGTCAAAGCTCTTAATATCGAGAATTAGGAACATAAACATGACATTGCAATCTCACATCTCCATAAAAGAAAAACATATGCTCTAATCAACATATCAAACATCTATCTCATGCTGCAACTCTAAACTGGTAATCAAGAGCAAATCATGACATAATAGCAAACATCTTGTAAAACTAGGATAATATGTCAAAAGACAAATCATATACAACACCTCAACTAAAGACTATGAGTCATCCATGGATCCAAGATGCTAATATTTCCAATGTCATGAAGATAACCATCTCCTACTAGTGAACCTATAAATGTGAAAGACCCTTTTATATCAACAAGATCTAAGAGATCTTCCAAAATCCCTAACACTAAAGAAGATCATCCACCATACAATGGTGAATCCACATCACTCGAACAACTCCTATTGAACTATGGTAGTCCTTAAGTCATTCATGACATCATGATAACCATATCCTAAATTAAGATAATCGAAGTCTAACACACAACTAAAAAGTCAATAACATTGAGTGAATTCAATATTTCCAAACCAAGAAGATACAACCACCAACAAACCATCAAGAATCAATCCTACATTGTCAATCCATCATTGTCAAAAGTTCCCACTAAAATGTGTAACCAAGCTTTCATGACATCTTGATAAATCACATGCTACAAGTTCCAAAAATTGACTAATTAGCTACTCTAAATAGTATCCATCCTCTCATCTCAAAGAAAACATATCAATGCACAAATGGCCACAGACACAACCAACTAAAAAAGTTTGCACATCAACACTTAATCAATCATTTTGATATAAACAGTCCAAAACGAGTCATGCTACTGCAATTAATAGGGTGTAAAAACCTACTAATCACATAAATTATAGATCCAAACATTAAAATATGTAAACTCATCATCACATTAGTAAGTTGAAAATTGAGATATCAAATAGAATAATCCTATAGACCAAATTACTCAAACACCAAATCAACCTCCAATCTAATTCACCAAACATGTCCATGTCCAAGTACCATAGTCAAAGAATCAAACAAGTGTCTAGGAGTTAAGAAACAACCTCCTAGCATTAAACCAAAACACCACCAAACCACCACAAACTTGATTATGTCGCATCAATGAAAAAGTGTACTTGCATAATCATGTCACCATAATCAATGCCAATGTTTTACTTGAACTCCCTTGTATAAGACTACAAGTCTCAAATCATGTCCAACCATGTCCTCAAAACTGAAGACAATATGCATACTTATCACCATAAAAGTCTAACATTGAAAAACATATATAAACATATATTAGAAAGCACAAAATCTAATAGTCAACTATAGCATCATAAATATCTCATAAAAATATGCACTCCCTCGAGATTTTTTCTCTTAAATCATCTAGATGCTCTCACAATCACACCTCGAATCTCAGACACATACAAGTTTTCAAATAAGTACACAAATCTTCATACATATCAAAATAAGAAAATAACATCATTGTGTAACTTACACTAGACATCCTCTCTGACACCTAATCAAAATTGAAAAGTAAAAATTATGTTCAAACCCATAAAAACAAAATTATTTGACTTCTAGACCCCAAAAATCTATCAAAACAAAAAAATAAGGGAACCAAATATGTACCACCATGTAGCACTCAAAACTAGCTTTCCAACAAGTATAAGAAGTCGAAAATTTGACAACCTGGGTGGAAGTTATAATTTGTAGAAATTGTTTGCTCAATTCTACTATATATGAAAACTAGTGGTGGCCCTCGAGTGGAGCCATTAGTGACGACCATGGAGCAATGCTTAAATTTGGCACACCCAAAATAGTAATTAAACTTGGTTTTATTTGAAAATTTAAAATTTAAAATAATATTGGCTTGATTTAAAATTTTAATGGTGGTGAAAAGTTTTGGCATTTTTTTTTATTTAATATTTTTTTGTGATTCAAAATTTAATAGGTGGTTTTATAAACCATCAGTTTGTGGTGCATCCCCAGCTAACTAGGGGTTAAGGCCCACCGTTCGGGGGCCACCTATCGGTGTTAGAATGACTAACGACTATCAACAAGGTGTCAACCTTGTCAACACTAATAGGTCCAATAGTCAACAAATGTGTGTATGGGGGTGTGGAATCTACAAACCCCCACCACCCCAATTTTTTTTTTAATAATATTTGAAGGTAATAAAAATGAAATCACCCATATATTTTAATATTGATTTTATGACACCTCTTGTTCAGGTTGTACAATCGTATGCTCTATCTAGGGGCAATTTTTCTTTTCTTTTTTTTTATCTTCTTTGAAATAGGCCAATTTTATGTCAAAATCATGTCTTAGGCCTCTTAAATCCAATGGTGAGGTGTATTTTTTCCCAATGGGTCATTTGTGAAATCTCCCCAAAGTTATAATTTGAAAGAACATCCAAGGAATCCATTGACCGAACATTTCACACACCCAAATTAGTTAACAACCCATTATAACGACAAACCAAAAACCCTCAAATATGCAATAAAACAACCTATAAATATGGTTTATACATTGAAATGTCCCAAATCTTTCATGCATAGCCATGACTTCAACTTCATACCTCATCCACTTAAGCTGGAGTTATACGTCAAAATCCAATCATGAAAGCTTTGATACCACTAGTTAGGAAATAATGCATCATGTCCAATTCATTGAATCCATTTTCTATATCATGCATGAGATAAAAGCATGCATAAAAAAATATAATATAGTCATTATGCCAAGATCAAATAGACAAGCCACAAAAAAAAACAAGATATACCCTAGAAAACTCTTGTGAGGGAAAAACCCAACCTCCAAAGAATCCATACTCCATCTATCATTCAACAAATAAACAATACATGGACTTACAAAGTTACATTGAAAACTTCTAAAACATCAAGCCTCCCATGCAACTTCCATGCATTCAAGCATGGATCCACACATCCCATGTTATGCTTCATATATGCACTCATTAAATAGACTCAATAATGATTGCCTACTCAACCAACCAACCTTAACCACAAAACATATGCTTGCTTTTATAGAATCAGTCTCACACAAATACAACCAAGTGGTAAGATAAAGCCATGTGTGCCACAAAACCATATGAACACAATCTCATTGACCCCACATTTAATATTGGGTACTAAGTTTTTCGTATATCTATATTTTCCAATATTAAATTAGATACATTTCCCCAAGGTGAGACCCACATTAAACATATTCACAGTGTCACAATACACCACATAAAGTGGCCCCAAGAATGTTAACTCCTAATGATGCATGTCCATCTAGGTCCCCCTAGGTGCACCACACACATAATAATATAATAAACATTATAAACCTTATGCAAGGTGTACAACACCTTATCCAACAATCAATACATCTTTGCAATTTAGTATACTTGGTAAGTTGCTCTTAAGGGGGCCATCAGTTTGATTATGTTATATTATCTAATTAGTTTATTGTTATGTTATATTCACACTAGCATACTTTAGCTTATTTAATTTCTTTTCTTTTTGTTTTTTGTACTCATGTCAATGTATTAAGATTATTTTATACTAGCATTCAATTGTTTTTATAACAAGGATTTCTTCATCGTATATTGTGCCATAGTTCATTTTTTGCATCTAAAGAATTCTCAAGTTTTATAAAAAATCTATTGCTTCCCTCCTTTGTGAAAAATTATTTTGGTTAAAGTTATCCTTGGGTTGTTGTGGGCTTGGATTAGCGACTCTGATACCAAACCTTCGCAATTTTTTTGACAATAAAAAATTCATCATGTTTTTTTAACATGAACTAGTTTGTGTCAATCTTCTAATCAAAATTGGCAATAATATGTTTGAAATCAAGCAATCATTTTTCATTTGTCAATTTGCAATGATAATTATTGCATTCCATCTTTTACTAGGTTTAACATCTTGTTAATACTTCCTTTATAGTCACATCGATGTCACAATCACCTTCACAACAAGCTTCAAGTGTTACATGACATGTAGCACTATATCTAGTAGGTTTATTGAATTCCAAATTCTTGACTGTCTACTCTTGTTACTTTGTTATTGAACTATAAAATATTGTAATAGCTATATCTAGTAGCTTTTTTCAATTCAAAATGTATATCACCCTCTTCATATAGATATCAAAAGGAGCTTACAATTAATATCTCTCTCTCGCGCTCGCTCTCTCTCTCTCTCTCTCTCTCTCTCTCTCTCTCTCTCTCTCTCTCTCTCTCTCTCTCTCTCTCACACACGCACATATTTACATTTTTTACTATAAACAATGCAATATATCATTTTAATTAGAAAACGCTTTCAAAGTTTATTTGAAGTTTTATAATTAAAAAATGGATGCTTGGTATCCATGATCTAGAAAAGCTAAACATAGATTATGTAAGTTATATCATCAGGCCCAATTTATTAAGTTCATACCACCAATTAGAAAGATTAGTAGAACACTTAAGGATGATGTCAACCCAAGTAGAGGGCTTGCTTGTGGGAGTGTCTCATCCCACCTAAGCATCCTATATTATAAGACACAAGAGCACATCCAACCTAGGCAACATAACCACAATGGTACTAATATTATAGGTGCTACCTTGTGTAGGAGAAAATCGCCAAAAAGAAAATATTTTGACCATGCAATAATAAAGTCTATCATCTCTACTAAGGAGGAGAAAAACAATTGCAACTATGCGAGCAACTCCAACAAGATCTAGAAAACAATACTCTTGGGTTAGATTATTTAAAGGGTTTATGTTCGTGATGTATGTCACTCTCTTACTAATAGAAAAGACCCTAGAGGTGTTGAAACTCCAAAGTCACCCTTTCAACCTAGTCCTTGTTCTAAAAACAAGCAAAGATGAGTGTATGCACTTAATTGTTAAGAGAAAATAGTTGAAATCTCCCCATTCAAAATAATGAGTTTCCAAAACTGCTAGAACTAAAAGTAAATAATTGTTCTAAAAAAATTTATATGTTAACAATGTTTAACAAGACCAACATGTCGTATGCCAAACAAAACAACTTTCCAAAAAATAAGTTGAGGGTCAAAAGGGAAGTTGTAAATCCAAATCCAAGCACTTCACACGAGAGACATCTAAATTAAGCAATACCACTGTGTATATACCTTTCTCCTAAAGGTATGCCTTAGTATAGGCCAAGCAACAAGAAAAAGAACATTTTATAGTTAAATCTCGGACATTTTATTCTCTTAAATAAATAAATAAAAGCTAAGTTTGGGAAGAACAATTTAAGCCCCAACAATAATATAATTTCCCAAGGAAAAGAAAAAGGCAGCAGCTAAGAACCATTTACAATAAGCCCATGAATAATTCTTAAAAGGCAATCTTGTAATTTCATCACTATTTTTCTACAATGTCATAGGTAATTACAAGTTCAATTTATTAAGCTACTTATTAAGCATTCTAATGATGAATCATAGAATGTGTTTCGAATCATTGATGATAAAAAATTTCTTACACAATCTTATCTGAAAGTCTCAAATGTATTGAATTGTAAAAATCTGATAACATTAATTGGTGAACTCTGTTTCTCTACAAGACTGGTTAATGAAATCTAATTTTGGCTCAGGCTTGAAACAAAAACTTTTAAAAACTTTTCAGTTCTTTACACCTCAAACATTCTAAAGCGCAGATGCAAACTATCAAAGTATGGCAAAGACAGTTCAATTAGTTTCCTGAAATTTTAAACGTTTCAATTACAAACTTGTGTTTTAAGCCCAAAAAATCTTACGGAACGATCCAAAGCTTTACATAAATGTCTCGATGTTGTTCCTTGGAAACTTAGCTGTAACAGTCCAAAGCTATTAGAAGCGCATTTATCTTAAATTGCAAAAGAAGAATCTCCGAACATTAATCTTGATTTATACTCACCAGCCTTAAGCATCTTACGCAATCCCCTAGATCTTGACAACTTTGTTGAAAGAGACCAATCATTAAAGAAGAGCTTTGTCGGGACATACATTTGGGAAAAAAACAGAGTTTACCCATCAGACATTGGAGGTAGAAGGATGCAACCAGTAATTAGTGCTCTACAAAAAAGATTCAGAGCGATAATTGAAACCTCCGAATGAAAATATTTCATGCTCATCTTAGCTTTCACACCCACCAACATTAAGCACATCAATTTCTCTAACACTCCTACCATTATTGAGATGCATCTCCCATCACTGATAATTTACCAGCTTTCATACTGTTCATTGGCTACACATTTTAAGGTCGCAAGAAAAAAGGTTTAAACGTTCTTGAATGCTGTAGAAGCTCGGTGAGTCTCATACCATTTAATGAAAGTCCACCTTCTAGGTTTCTATCTGAAGCTATGATTTGTCATCCCTCATCCCCATAAATATCAAGAACCAAGGCAATTGGAATATAATTGTTCATTAACAGACATCTATCTGTGCCTATGCGTACATAATAATGAAATTCCAAGGGCAGAAAAACATCAACTTCAATGATGAATCATGAGACTTACTGTTGCGAACAGTTGGAAATGAAGGATTGACACAATTTTTCTTTCTTAGGAATTATCAATTCTTAGGACTAGCCCACCGTATCAACACACCCCCATAATGTTGAAGTTCTTAGATTCAACTTCCAATGATGTAGAAAACTTTAAGTGCAAGAAAACATCGACATCGATGATGAATAATGAGCCTGTACCTAAAGCAAAATTATTGAAGATAATAGCTTCACTATATACCCTTTTCAAAAGTTCCCTGTTCATAAGAGTATAGGACTAGCACCTTTTACCATCACCCACATGGTATTAAATTTATTGATCCATACTTCAGCGATGAAGAAAGGAAACTTGAATTGCAAGAAAGCATATCAAGATAATGAAGAATCAAATCAAGTTCACATGCATCTGAGGTAAAATGTTCAAGATAATAGCTTGACACGGTAATTTTTTTTGAAGGAAAATACTGTGCATTCCTAAGATAAAAAAGAATTAGAATCAGTTCCTTGTATCAACCACCCACATAATATTAAAATTTCCTTGATTCAATTTCATAGTAAATCTTATCACACAGGTCTCCTAAATTTATGTTCAGTAATAGCAGAGCGGAAGTCCAGCAAAACTTCACTGCTCAGGCTAAACCAGGCTAGGGTACTTAAGATATCTCCAAAATATAATTCTTGGAATGGATTTTGTACTACCCATTCCATGGGAGAAACTATTACATATGCCATTCTTCATTTGTGGGGCTTTTTTGGAGTGTGATTTAAAGGTGGATCTCAGATCCCATAGATCCTTTTCAGTCCATATTATGCCACCACAAAAAAAAAACCCTTTGCTTTACTAGGTATATGCCTTCCTGCTATATACAAAAGAAGTTCCTTCAACGATATGACAGAGAAAATAGGATTGCTTTTGTAAGAGAAATAGCCGCAAAATATGAAGCTCATTTCCTTTATCCAAACTCAATACCTAACAAGATCACATAATCTCCAAAGAAATGGATCAGGACCCTGATTCAAAGCAGACCCCAAAGTAATTTTGAATCTTTACCTCTCAATCCACATCCCATGATAGCCAGATTCTTGGAAGGAAGAGTACCAGAATATGAGTTCATCTGTAAGGGCCTGTTCGCTGAGCCTCATTTTCTGTGCTGCATCCTCGGTTAAGAGACATGATCTGCACAGAGGGCAGGTGATCTGCTGATGGTCCAGCCACTTGTCAAGGCAGAGTCTGTGGAAAAAGTGGCAGCAGGGCAGCTGCCTAATCTCATCCCCCTCTTCAAACTTGGACAAACAAACTGCACACTCAACATGGCCATCATCGTCTTCATTGCTTGAAGATTCATTATCAGATTGGAATCTCTTGATGGGTAGGCTCTGCCTGATTTCTTCTGCAATGAGCTGCGCTTCTGGATGTACATAGGACATGTCAGGGGTAATATTACTCTCAGGCCATGATGGATCAATGGATTCAGGTTCAGTATATGGAGAGAGACCTACAATCTGGAGGATGGATCTCAAGATATCCTTGATAATAGCAAAAGATAGGGCTGTGTTAACAATCAAAATTGGCAAAACACCTTCTGAGACAGTGTTGGGGAAGCTTGAGAGACCCATTTCAAAATTCCTTTTCTTTGCAGGAGAGAGCAACCCTTCACAAAACCTGCATGGACAGATGATATAAAACAAGGTTATTATATAGCCACATCTTCCCCATAAAGCAATATCTATGCAAAGAAGCCAAAGTTTGGAACTTTACAAAGCATCATCAATTTCAGTAAAACCCGCCCCTGAGAATGCCTCGATTTAAAAATCTTTAAAATTTTATTTCTGGGCCAACAGGTTAAAACTCCAGAATGGCCCACCTCAATTTGATAGCACTGTCCATTTTAATTATTGGTACCGCGTAAAATTGTAGATTGGACTACTAACGCACACCTTTGACGATTCATGCA